>NC_064287.1:44102397-44111827 GCF_019186545.1 Solanum stenotomum | reverse complement strand
TATTTTTATATACATCAGTTCATTGTATTTCTATATACATTTCAGGCTTATTGTATCTTTGTATACACACAGAGTTTATAGCATGTTTTAAACAGTCTTTCTTTATATCGCACTTGTTTTAAATTGTCTTATATTGAAAGAAGTCAGTCAAGTTGAGTTGAGTTGAGCCAGGTAGGCTATTCAGTTTCTTCCAGATTTCCTTCTAGCCTTTGTTGCTTAGTTTTCCAGCTTGCATACTCGTACATTCCATGTACTGATGCCAGTTGGCCTGCATCGTTTGATGATGCAGATTCAGGTACCCCGGATCAGCATCCTGCACGTCATTGATCCAGCTGAGCACTCCAGAGTCAGTGGTGAGCCTCATTTCATTCCGGAGGACTCAATTATTTTGTGTTCTTAGTTTTTGTTTTATTAGGATGTTGCGGGGACTGTCCCAACATCCATCTCAGTATTTTAGAGGCTTCATAGACAGACAGTCAGTCAGTTAGTTTTGAGTCTCTTATCTATATATATAGGTAAATATTCTATTTTGAGATTCGAGTTGCCTTTATGGCCATATTTTATAAGTTAAGTTGTTTTGTAATATTGCTTTACATCGAGTTATTCTGTTGAGGTTTCCGCTGAGTTAAGAAAGCCAGGCCAAGGGTTCGCTTGGGGCCAGAAATGGTCTCCGGGTGCCGATCCCGCCCAGGGTGTAGGCTCGGGGCGTGACAGGTTCGGGTTATCGATTTAGGTTCGGTTTTGAACAACCCTACTATCAGGTGAACCAGGTTCCCAGACGTGAATCCGGGCAACTTGTACAAATATGAGAGATTGCGGTAAAGAAGAAAAAAGTGCAAAAATAAAGGAGCGAAAAAAGAAATATAGAAGTAGCTGAAACAAAGGAGTGCACAAAGAAGGAAAGAAATAAAGAAGTAGCAATTCAAGTCGAAGAAAGAAGGAAGTAAATATAAACAATTCCTAGGAAGAAAAGGAAAGAGGCAGACAAGTTCAATAAGGAAAAGGATTAGTAATTTCTTTCCTCGTAGAAGTTGATAAAGGCAAAACAAATTCTAAAAATGGTTCAAGCCAAAGAAAGAAAAAACAGTATTTGCATAAACACAAATTGAGAGAATTTTCCAGCAAATGCAAGCGATACCTATTGCATATTCACAAAAGTCATCATCTTTAAAGCAATAGCCATTGGAGCAAAACTGTAAGACTTTGTCACAGCAACACTGAAACCAAGTTTATGAGTTGTGTCCGAGTTTGAACTATTGAATGTTGAAGTCTGATCAATTAAAGTCTAGGGTTATAAGTCTTTGCTGATTTGTTCTAGGTTTATTATTGAGTTGTAATAATTCCTAGATTTTGTAACAAGAAGTGGTTTGACTTCTTGGAGAGTAGAATCTTGAGAGATTTGTAACAAGAAGTTGGTTTGACCTCTTGGAGAGTAGAGTACTCTTGACAGAATTGTAACAAGAAGTGAGTTTGACTTCTTGGGAGGGTAGAGTTAAGAGATAGTTTTGAGAGAATTGTAACAAGAAGCGAGTTTGACTTCTTAGAGAGTTTAGTCTTCGATTATAGTTAATCGTTGAAGAGTAAAAGGTACCAGAGTTAGTTCCTTTTAACTTTTAAGTTGTAATCCAGAGAAGAACGTGAATCTTGAAGTAAATAAGATTGTGGTGTGGTTTTTAACTTCCTTGAGGTAGGAAGGTTTTCACGATAAATTCTATGTTTTATTGTGTTGCATTTTGTTTGTCTCGACAAAAGTACAAGAACTTGGTTCTTATATAGGGGTTGTTGTACCCCATTTTAACCGGTTTTGGTGATTCCTAAGTTAATTACTAAGTCAAGGAGTCGCCACCTAATTATTACGGTGAATTAGGGTACCTAAAATTGATTAAAGTCATTGTCTAAAATTAACTTCATTTGGACCTACTCGTTTAATCGAAACTCAATTTTGTGCTCGTTTACCCATTCAATTAATTTTTTTCTCGATAAACAATTATTTCATATGCGATAAAAGTCCAATCTCGACTTCGCAAAAATACACCAAACTTTACCGATCAGACCTATAATTCATGGTCAAACTTTCATAAGTTCCAGAATAGTTTTTTAATCTTTAAAACTAATAACGAACCTTTTAGTTGACACAATTTGCTGAAATAGCATCAAAGCACCCAAAGAGCTTATAAACTCATCTGGAACCTCCCGAACACAAATCAAATATGCTACTAGCTTGGAAATGATATTTCAGACTCAATGGAATCATCAAAACATCCAAACAAGGTTAACTTAACCCGATGTTTGCCCAAAGTTAACTTTAACTTAAGAATCTCCAAAGTTCCAATAAGGACATGAAACTCATCCAAAAGCTTCTGAAATTGAACCAAACATTCAACAAGACCAAACACCACCCTTCGGACCTAGTGAAATCATCAAAACTTGAAAATGACATTTCTAACCTCAAACATTACTAAAGTCAAACTTTAGCCTTAATTTTGTCCACGTCTAATGGCTCAAAATCAAGTAGAAAGCCTTGGGACCCAAACCAATAGTAAATCTAGACCAAAAACCATATTACAGAGCTAACATAACTATCGGAATTTCATTCTGAGCTTGCTATCACCAAATGTTGACCTTGGTCAACTATCTTATGCTTTCAACTTTCAAAACACAAAAACTCTTTCAAAAATTATCTAAATACCTCAGGATCTAATCCAATAATCCTTTTAACTCAAAAGTCACGTTCTGGAGCTGAAGAAACTGACAGAATTCCATTCCAATACTCGGAACTCCAAATGTTGACTAAAGTCAACCATTTTGTCACACCCCGAGCCTACACCCTGGACGTGGCCGGCACTCGAAGACCATTGCTGGCCCCCAAGAGAACCCTTGGCCTGTCTTACTTAACTCAGCAGAAACCTTAACTCAACAGAATAACTCCATGCAATGAAAGGTCATAAAACAATCGAACTGATAAAATCTGGCCAAAAAGGCAACTCGAGTCTCAAAATAGAATATTTATATATATACATAGAAGAGAGACTCAATACTAACTGACTAACTGTCTGTGAAGCCTCTATAATACTGAGATGGATGTTGGGACAGACCCCGCATCCTAATAAAACAAAACTAGGAAAAACGAAATAACAGAGTCCTCCAGAATGCAAGGAGGCTCACCACTGACTCTAGAGTGCTCAGCTTGATCAACGGCGTGCTGGATGTTAATCCTGGGTTCCTGCATCTGCATCATTATAAGATGCACGCCAACTGGCATCAGTACATGAAATGTACGAGTATGCGAGCTGGACAGCTAAACAACAACTTAAGCTTGAAAGGGATTCAAAAGAGAACTTACCTTGGCTTTATTCAACTCATGAGTAACTGAACTCAATATAAAGCAATAAGACACATGCAATATATAAAGCTTGTAAACCTATTTAAAACATGACATCAAAAATCATATTTATAATAACATAAAAAAATACCATGCTCCCTCTCAAAGTCTACTTGTGTAATGCATGAATGAAGTCACATACCCTCATCCATACTAAGCAGAACCCCTCGAGGAACCATGCAATTTCTACTATGGGAGTTTCTTTAATCGACAGCCACCACTATTAGCCTAAGTGGTGATACAGCGTCTTGCCCACGCTGCCAAAACTGTCCTATACTTTGCCATCATATAGAATGCTTTAACTTTAACTTAGTAGATCCACTAGCTTAACTTACGTGATCATTTAAAAAGTATGACCCGTTAAATCCCATGTTGGCTATATGGTTCTTATGGAGGGTTGAGTTAATATGAACTCGCGTCCCCATTTCGATGCTCAAGACTACTCCCAAAAATATACTTTAGCTCATATGTTTTAATAACAAACTTCTTTCTCTAGTTTTAATGGGAACTAGAGTGAAAATTTGGGAGATTTGGTGTTTGAAGGTTTTAAAGTTGAAATGTGTAACATCCGGCAATTTGAAATAGCTTTGAAGAAGCTTAGAATTGGAAATAGTCATTTTTGGAAAGAATTTAAAATCTGGAAATTTAGCTAAGTATGGAAAAAAATGAGTTTTTGGTTGACTTTGAGCAGTCATAACTCCTAGATCAGGATGATTTAGGTGAGTTTCCAGTAATGTTTGGAAAGCTCTTGGAGTGATATTTCCAACGCCACCGAGTTTGCTCGATTCCGAGTTCGTATGAGTGAGTTATGCCCTTTGGAAGTTGGGCTGTTGGCGCAGGGCAGTTTAGTCCGAATTTGTAAGGGTATTTTGGTCTTTTCCCTAACCATTTCTTTTGATTATATTAAGGGTCTAGACTGATTTTAAATCAGTTTTCCCTTTTAAAAAGTGAGGGTTAGGGCTTTGAGAGAGAAGAGGAGAAGAAGAGGAGAAAGAGAAGAAAAAGCAAGGATTCGTCTAGATCGTTGTGGTTTTCGTCAGGGGTGATCCCTATTAAGGTATGTGAGATCATAGTGTTGGGTTGGTTCATTCCCCCACATGCCAACTTGTTTTAATTCCAAGGAAAGATTGGTTGTGTTTGTTGAAGTTTGTGGTTGTGTTTGTTGAAGTTGTGGTTGTGTTGTTGAAGTTTCTTGTTGGCTTGGTGCATGTTTCCGGTTTTTATTTCGAGTTGAATCTATTGTATATTAAGGGGTTTTAAGATCCTAAGCGTTTGGGGCTGGAACCTTTGAAGTTAAGAAGGTTTAGAGTTGAAAAAACAAAGGAGAAAAGTCGGATTTTTCGGGGGGGAAAGGCTGGGGCGTCGCGCCAGCCAGCGTGCCCCAACAGGGGTTCTGAGGTTTCCCCCTTGGGGCGGCACGCCTTGCAGAGCGCCCAGCAGGCCCCTCTGAAGTCTGAAGGCTGGCGCCCCGCACCTCTCAGAGCGCCAAGGACGCCAATCTTTCCCATTCCTTCCCCACTTTTTCATACATGTTCCTTGGTAATGTACATATGTTTTATAGTTGTTTTCAACACTCTAAGGTACATCTAGACATCCCGAACTCATCCATAAACATGAGACCATTACCCTTGAATCCGTAATCCAATTCGAGGAAAGTTAGGATCAAAGTCAAGTGAAGTTAGAATCAAGCTTAGAAGTTAAGAAGTAAGTCAAAGCAAGTCTTTAAAGTTTCTCAAGAGTCTTTCTTGAACATTTTAGGGAAAATGCATAAGTACCCCCCCAGCCTATGCCCGAAATCCCAGAGACACACCTAACCTTTACTAAGGTCCTATTACCCCCCCCGAACTTAATTTATCCATAATATTCTACCCCTTTTCGTCCTACGTGGCATTATCCTCGAAAAAAATGTCAACATGCGCTGGGCCCACAAGACAGTGCCACGTAGGCCAAAAAGGGGTAGAATATTACATATAAAATAAGTTCGGGGGGGTAATAGGACCTTAGTAAAGGTTAGGTGTGTCTCTGGGATTTCAGGCATAGGCTGGGGGGGTACTTATGCATTTTCCCAACATTTTAACTTCATTTTTTTGTAGGCTCAAGTTTCAAGTTAAGTAAAGAGTATAGAGTTTCAAGTTTAGTAAAGAGTATAGAGTCAAGTTCATTTCTCAAAAGTTATTAGGGAACTAAGTATTCCCAAAGAAAATTATAAAGGTTTTCACATTTAAGATGAGAGGAAACTGAGATTTTCCAAAAGAGTTTTGAGCAGTTCGAGTACTATCTCTTTTTAAGAAAAATATGAGTTTTGCGAAAGAGTTTCTAAAACATGATTAGTATGACAACCGAGTATGTCATCAATGTTTAAACAATATGGTCTCTAGATATACCATCAATGTTTATGCAGTATGACTTCCCGAGTCATCAATGATCATATTAAAATATGTTTTTGATATGTTCTTTTTAGAAAGAGTTTTCAAGAGCAATTACCTCTTTTAAGAGGGTAGTTTGAGCTTCCATAGGTGAAGAAGACAGGGTGTATTAGCTTAAAAAAGCTTTCTATGGTCTTAAACAAGCTCCAAGAGCTTGGTATAGTAGGCTGGATATTCATTTTGTTGTCACAAGGCTTTAACAGAAGCCTAAACGAGCCTACGTTTTACTTCAAAAGGCAATCTGATGGGATGTGGATTGTGATTTCAGTTTATGTTGATGATCTGTTGAAAACCAGTGAAAATCCTCTTGCAGTCCAAGAAGTTAAAAATGAAATGCTTAAAACTTTTGAGATGTCTGATCTAGGAGAGAAGAAGTTTTTCATGGGAATGGAGATTTCTCAATCTTGTGAAGGAGTTTTCTTGTCCCAAAAGAGGTATGCCTTGAATCTGTTGAAAAAAGTTCAAGTTTGACACGTGCAAACCTATTGAAACACCACTTGTTGTGCATGAAAAATTGATGAAGGATGATGGTAAGAGAGGGCAGATCCAATACTTTATTGAAGTCTTATTGGAAGCCTATTGTATCTGACTGTATCTAGTATAGACATAATATTTGATGCCAGTTTGCTATCCTAATATATGCAAAGTCCCAGCAATAGGCATTTTGGAGCCACTAAAAGGGTGTTAAGGTACATTAGAGGGATGATTGATAATGGAATTTGGTATAGAAGTGTGGAGAATGGATATCTTCTTGGCTACTCAGATAGTTATTGGGGTGGATGTTTGGATGATTACAAAAACACATCCGGTAACTTTTGTTTGCTTGGTCCATATTTTTTCTTAGAGCACAAAGAAGCAAGATAGTGTAGCTCAATATTCAGCAAAAACCGAATATGTGGCTGCTTCATATGCTACAAATCAAGGAATTTATTTTAGAAAGATCTTGTTTGAATAATGATTCAAATCCGAACATATGAAAAATAGAAGGCAGTTTGTATCGGGTACCAAACAGAGGTTTAACAACAAGATGTTGAATGGCATTCCTATAAAGGAAATTAATATATCAAGTGTTCATTATTTGGACATGTTTCCAGATTAGGAATGTCAAGGGTAAACTTGGTAATTGGTCCTGTAAGAAGAGCAAAGAGGTGGCAGAGACTGATATCAATTCCTCTGTTGTTTTCCAAAGTGTTTGATCAAATATGCTCAATTAGAAATATCATAATAAGGACAAGTAGCACTTGTTCATGTGGTTGAGCACCACACACAAACATACACATACACATACACACATAAGTAAAGAGCAAATTGAAGGGGCCCCATTTGGCTAACTTAGTTCGAAACATACATTCCTAAACTTCGCAAATTAAAAACTATTCCTAAACTTTCTTTATTGCTTATAAAGCTTCAACAACAGCTTAATACCTTCAATAGATTGAGAAATTGATCACTCCTTATCCTCCTCCATAGGAGATTCAACGTCACTATTCATTGAAGTCATTACACACTGAGAAGTGCTTCCATTAGATGCATCCCCCTGCAAATCACCATTTCCCATTGGTGGTGGATACACAAAGTGCTGACCAGCCATAGGAAAATTAGGAGGCAGGTGATAAGGCGTGATGTTGCAGCTTGAAGTTGTATCAACCATTGGACGCTTCAACAAAGACTCCCCTATAAGGGATCCATATTCGCCACCATCATCCTCACGACAACGAGGAAAGTACAAAGGAAAGGGTTCAATGTAGTCATCAAAACCAAACTTGTTAATGACCCAATGCACGTCTTCATCAGTGATGGTGTTCCGCTGCTCACGCTGGCAATGAGCGTTGGCTTCATATGTTACAAAGCATATGAACTCAGAGATACATTCGTACATGGTCCGTTTGGCGTCATCGGATATCTTGGCATGGGAAGGATGGGTGCTATCCATGATTCTGGCCACGTTTGGTATGAATCGGTCTTGCTCCTGAATGATGATTTCAACAACTTCCTGGTTGAGATGAGCAGGCAGTTCGGGGCTCATCTCCGTATCTTAATTTCACACAACAAAAAAGCACCAGAGTGAAATTAAAAAGAAGTGTGGTCTGTATCATCAAAATATTCGTCTAATTTCATCACAACTAGCTACACTTTTATCGTCTAATTAAACTTTATTAAGTAACATTTGCTATTACCTACCCAAGTATTGAAGAAATTACAAAGCTAATGGCACACAGATATATATGTTTCACTAATTATTAGTTGGATATGAGAGTCCTACTGTAAGACGGCACTATGAATTTTGGACAATATTCATGTGAACACCAAAACCACATAATATTTAATCAGTGTGAATACAGACTGAGTAAAGTACCATAAACGCTTCATATTTAGTTTTCATCATCTATCTTATTTTGTCTACTCTTCAACTAACTCTCGCATATATCCAAACTTGCTCGGAACAGAAGACTTTTAGTTTTACCATAACCGGGATATAGGAATAAGATAAAATTTTATTGTAACGGATACTACCCTTCCTACTGTTTTCATATACTTTATTTGTAGTACAAGTTGTTCTTAATGTTATATGCTATGCTTCTTAAACTTTGGATAAAGAAATACTTGTAGATTTTAATCAACTTCTTAAAATGCTTATTTGTTCTGATTTTTTAATTTTATGGCAAAAAGCAGAGTGTAAAAGTTAATTAGCTGACACTTATATATAAATATAGGAAGATCTCCTCGAATTGTAACGGACACTTTAGGCAATTTTTATGCCATAATTAAAGCCTTTAATTTGTGTAATATTGCTAGCTGTTTTTCAAACTTGCTAACGTTAGACGGTTTGTTTCTTCCTCTCTCTTTTTAATATTCTTTTTAGAGGAAACACACGCGTAAAAAAAGGGTAGAGAGGACATACACAAGATTGCATGCATGCCACTTGTTTCCATTTTTTCTTTTGAAGTTCCGAAAGAAAACCAGAAATGCCGTGTCGATCACCACTACCATGAATTGATCAATTAATCTTTGATATACAAACAGCTAACTTGGCTTATTGTCACGACCCGATTTCTCAAGTCATGATGGCACCTACTATAACCCACCAGTAGGTAAGCCAACCCGTAACCCGGAACAACAAGTAATGGGTCTGAGGGTAGAAACTAAACAAGAGTAGGCAAATAACAATATAAACAGGCGGAAGCAAACCAAAAACATATATACAAATAAAGATCCCTCCCAGAACCTGGAAGTCACTAGTACAGAGCTACTAATAAAATGAGTACAAGTCCCAAAAGTGGAAAACAGAGACTGGACTGTCTCGAAAGATAAAAGACAAGTCTATATATACAGATGGAGACTGAAATAGTACAAGACACCATGTGCTCACTCCCGTCTCCAGATCAGACTGCTCCAAGCTCGATCAACGCTGGCTACTAGTGCCCGGACCTACATCACGAAATAGATCCAGAGCGTAGCATGAGTACCAAAACAACATGTACCCAGTAGGCATCATAGGCCGACTGAACTTGAAAAGTAAAGGCAATATGAAAAGAAGGAATAATACAAACCGAAGTCGAGAACTAAAATCTAACTAACAAGGGAATGCACACGAGTGTACAAAGAACTAACTAAAGNTTGT
>NC_064287.1:43519320-43794918 GCF_019186545.1 Solanum stenotomum | reverse complement strand
CAGACAAGAAAGACAATCTTTCTTTTCTCGTGGACAAGCTTGGCCGCAAGAGTTGAAACTTGAAAGGTTTAAGTAAATAACAAGAAGTTCAAATTGTTTACATTAAGATGTAAAAACTATTTATTTGATTAGATCATTTAATACTATAATTAGAGAAATATTTTTACAAGAATTAATTGCTAATACTCTAAAGATAGTAACTAATATTTTAACACATTTAACCAATTGTGTGCAAAAAGATATAAATTGTTAACTTGTTAGAAGTGTGGCTTCTTACAAACTAGTGTGGAAAAATCTGTGTTGTGCATGGGTTCAATATTTGTTCATATCATTGGGATGTCTATAATTGAAGTATTTTCCTTCAATGATGATCGTCAATTTTTGACTCAAAGTAATTACAAAATTTACTCAAATATCACATTTAAGTAATAAAGCTATAACTAAAGGGCGTAGCTAAACTGGGATGCACAATTTTGAAAAAAAATTATACTAATTAAATTAAGGCGGAACAAAGAAAATAAAAAAATAATTCTTCTTTTACTTCTTTTTTTTCAAAATTCTCTTACTGAAGTAAATACGTCAACGAATTATTGTCTGTTTCAGCCTACTCCTTAAGGGAACACTAGAAATTTATTTTAAAAAAAACATTCAATTACCCAAATTAAAGTTTGAACGGTGTTATAACCGAGAGATAAATATTAGACTATCGAATTAAAAGATATGATTAAACAAAAAAAAAAAAAGGAAAAGCAATTGTCAAACAGAGAGGATTTTGATAACAAGGACAATAGACTGAAACAAGCTATCCTTGCCACGTTGGATCTTTTCATTGAGGTGGCAAAAATAGGTCCCATTACGTTACGTTTTTCTTTTCGATTTTGATTTTTTTATGTGCAGAGTCCACATTAAAGTTATCACTCAATTTGAACAAACTCAAAATTATCTGATTAAAAATAAAGAAATTTTGCTAAAAAAACAAATATACTAAATTTTCTCATGTAAAATTAAAATAACAAAAATAATATTGAAAAGGCGTTTTTCAATGAGAATTTGAGATTGTGGCGTTTGAAACTTGAAAGGGAATAAATATAAATATGGTAATTTATAATGCTATAACTTATAAGAATTATAATCCTATTAGGTAAAGAATATTATTGCCCTTTTTAAATTAGGATTAACTTAATGTTATTTCTCTATATATAATTTTTTTTAAAAAAAGGTCATATTATATTTGAAGACCACGAAAATTCTCTCAAAATGTTGGACATAAATCTCTTCAGAAAAGATCCAGAAATTATACGTGAATCCCAACGTCGTCGTTTTGGCGACGTCACTCTCGTGGATCAGGTGATTCAACTCGACAAAGAATGGCGTCACAGTAATTCATCTTTCCCTTTTTTTATTTGAGTTACGTATAAACAATATAATTTTTTGTCGAAGGAATTCGCCGTTTTTGTGTGTAAATTTGGCGTTAAATAGTTTGTTTATCTCTATGTAATGTGTTATTCTGGAACGGGCAGGACAAGGTAGGATAGGACGGGGCATGGCAGATTCTTAATGGGGAAAGACAAGTTGGTTCGATAAATATTACCTAAGAAACTATATGCTTCCTCCTTCCAATTTATATTATTTTATTCGGATTTCGAATTTGTTTAAAATATGCATTCGGATACATAATTTTTAAGATTTTTGAAAAGTATTTTACATATTTAATAAAGTCACAAAAATTAATAATTTAAAATTTTTGTCAAAGTTAATTTTTTTTTTCTCTCTCGAAATGCTGAATTACCAAAGATTAATAACAATATTAGCAAATTGGATGATGATTTGATGGAAAACTGATGGTAATAAGTTATTGTTCAAATATTTGGTGGAGAAAATCAAAGGGATGAATATTGGTGTATATTTCAGGGCAGTTTGAGCTTGATAACTTGCGGAAAGATTTCAAAAAGATCAGTAAAGAAGTTGCCAGGCTAAAAAATGTGAGTGTTCTATTCAGTTGTTCAATTTTTCATCTGTCCAATTATTCAATAAAGAAACTTGACTTTCTCAGATAAGAACTATTAGTTGAGTGATCAGAGCAGTTAACTCGACGATGATTAGATTGTAGCATTATAATATGTATTATGTACGTCTCTCTAATGTTTATATGTCATGGTCCTTTTCTAACTGAATCGTGTTTGTTTCCTTTTGATGAAGTCTGGTGAGGATGCAAGTCAAAATATTAAGGACATTGCAAAGAACAAGCAACAAATTGAAAAGAAGGAGGCAGAGGTACAAGAGGTTCGAGCCACTTTGTATTCAAAGATGGAAATCATTGGTAACCTTGTGCACGATTCGGTGCCAATTAGTAATGATGAGGTATGTGGATTTGTTGGTTTTTTTAGTGAAATACGCGAGCTTAAAATAAAATCTTCTGTTTTAACAATGATCATTTTGTAGGCAAATAATGTTATAGTCCGGTCATGGGGAGAGAAGCGGACTGAGAAGGGTCTGAAAAACCATGTTGATCTCGTTAAAGATCTTGGAATTGCTGACATAGCAAAGGGTAAGGGCTGTATATTGAGCTTATGGGATTATGCATCTTTTATGTGCACTGGTTTTATGGATTGCGCTTCAGCATTTTGATTTTGAGAAGTGAAAATTAAACGTTTCATATTATATTGTTTTGTCATTGGTATAATGACTTGCAAGATTAATGCAAGGATATCTGAAATATATAGGTGCTAACGTTGCTGGAGGAAGAGGTTACTATCTGAAAGGGGCTGGTGTACGTCTTAATCAAGCGTTGATTAATTTTGCTCTTGATTTCTTGGAAAAGAGGGAATATACTCCATTGCAGACTCCGTTCTTCATGAGGAAAGATATTATGGCAAAGTGTGCTCAATTAGCTCAGTTTGATGAAGAACTTTACAAGGTATATATATCTCTCTCGGTATGTTCAGGTACATGGACTCAATAGACACTCATAGTGCAGTTCATGCCAATAATTGGTTTGGCGTAACTGCCTTAGAAGGCCTTTGAAAACAATGTTAGTTTATTTGGAGGATCGCTACAGCTCTGTCATAGTGAAAAATCTCCAATATACTCTTCATTCGTACAGTAACTCTTATCTTATGTTTGATAGGTCACTGGTGAAGGAGATGATAAATATCTGATTGCCACCGCTGAACAACCTCTGTGTGCTTATCATTTGGATGACTGGATTCATCCTTCACAGCTTCCATTAAGGTATTGTTTCTTGGTTCAGTTCTCCACCTTAACAAATTGAATCTGATGCATAGTGATCATCTATCAAAGAATGGGGCTCGAGTTATCATATAATTGAAAAATCAGGAGCAATTTACTTACAATACTTAGTTGACATTCATAAAAAGCATCTATTGAATTATGCAGTCTTTTGCCTATCACGATAATGTTTTATTTGCTTTGAACAATAGATGTCTTTCACATCCAACAGTTTGTCCTCTATTGCCCGTTGGCTTTTATGGACTAATCTATGCCATCCACCAGGTATGCTGGATATTCTACATGCTTCCGCAAGGAAGCTGGTTCACATGGCCGCGACACGCTTGGCATTTTTAGAGTCCACCAGTTTGAGAAAGTGGAACAGTTTTGTCTGACCAGTCCAAATGGCAATGACTCCTGGGATATGCATGAGGAGATGATTAAAAATTCAGAGGAATTCTTTCAGCAGGTACGTCTAATTTTCTCGGTATATTGCCCTTTTGTTAGAAGCATCTTTGATGCCTTGAACCTGCTTAAACAATCTAGCCCAATCAGGTTATCACATTTAGCCCATCTGTTTCTGATATATATGTTTTAATTGTTCAGTAAATTGTACTCCTAATTTAGCTATTTTGACATCAAAATTGTTTGCTTAAGTGACTCTTTCTGTTAAATTCTGTAAATTTTTGCTTAAAGATATAGTGGTAATGAATAATTGAGTTGCAAATTAATCTGTCAACTGTATAATGAAGTCCTGAATATTCGAGTCCTAGAGTATCATAATTCTTGTTCTGTATAGTATTTTTTTCAAGTACAGACCTACTTGTGCACAACTTGACTAACAACAAGTAAGAATTCACCTTTTGTCACCCCTAGTGCTTTGTCTAGTCTCAAACTTGGTTTGACATAGCTCTTTTCTTTTTCACAGCTAAAGCTTCCTTACCAAATTGTGGCTATTGTTTCTGGCGCACTGAATGACGCAGCAGCAAAGAAGTATGATTTAGAAGGATGGTACCCTGTATCATCAACTTATAGAGAGCTTGTGTCCTGCTCAGATTGCACAGATTACCAGTCGAGAAAATTGGAAATTCGGTTTGGACAGAAGGTATTTTGACCTGCCCCTTCATTCATTAGCTTCGGTTTCAAATGTTTTAGCTATTTAGCTTCACTTAAATCTGAACTACTCTTAACATAATTTTTTTTTTCCTTAGGTTAATGAGCAAACGAAGCAGTACGTGCATTTATTGAACTCGACCCTTACAGCGACAGAAAGGACTATGTGTTGTATACTTGAGAACTACCAGAGGGAGGACGGAGTTGAAATTCCTGAAGTTCTACGGCCATACATGGGTGGGAAGACATTCATGCCTTTCCAGGACCCTCCAGCAAAAGAAGCTAAAGGAAAGAAGTGAAAGGGAATTTAGTTGAACTTAGATATTCATTTAGTTCTTGTTAATTACTGATCTATACTAACCAGTTTTGTAGTGTTATGTGCACTAGATTGTTTTTCCATCTTAATAATATTAATACACATTCTTCAACATGGTACTGTTCTTGTCGGGGTCAACTCATTATTCTCGTTTTTTCACCAGAGTCATCCCTCCTTTCTTTGGTACAACAGTGATTGGACTAATTCAACTAATGTTAGAATAGGGAAGATTATTCCTGCATCTAAACGCTTGAGCACTTTCTTTTGCACAACTTCTTTGGTACCACTAGTTTCCTCCAGCAGGATCGATTCCTAGAATATCGACTATTGTCCATCTAGAGACAACATCTCAAATGCTCACTCAACTATGAACTATTTTCTTAGAAAGTCACTTAACTTTGGTTTTTAACTCAAAAGTCACTGACATGTGGATCTTCATTCTCTATAGTACTCGGTTCGAGTGATGCATCTGTCCAATGAGTCCTCTGGTAACTAGGATGCATAGATGTGTAATAGCTACATAATATATGCAAAATTTTCTGCAATTTCCAACACTTTATATGGTGCTGCTCCATATAATCAGAATGTGAAATAATAGTTGAATTCAGTTATCTTAGTTTTCAGAACTATGTGATTTCAATGAAAAAGGGAAAAGGGTATAATATACTCCTTTAACTTTGTTAATTTTACCTCTCTGGGGTATGGAAGCTTCTCTCTGGGCGCACGTTAACTAAACTGCGCTTCCATGGGGAGGAGGGAGCGTATCCCGTCCCAGAAGGCTCTAATGGCTCAGGAATCACAGGCAGCAGCTCTGTAACACCCCATATCCTAGATAGACCAAAATGCAGATTTTGAGAAGTTGCAGGTGCAACCCACGGTTGCCATCCATGGACCGTAGGTCAGACCACGGCCTGTGCTGGTGGTCCGTGGTTCACCACTGCAACCCCTCCCCAAACCCAGCTCAGAAAATCAGCTTAGTCTCGACCCACGGTCAATAGGTCAGACCACGGTCAGTAGGTCAGACCACGGTCCGTGGTCTGTGTCCGTGGATCGAGGGCCCCTTTACCCGGCCTCTGATGCAAACAACAGCCAACCAGCACGGACCATTATTCGATCCACGGCCCGTAGGTTCCATCCGTCGATCACTCTGACAGCAGCTAAGTCAGGGGTCTTTTGATCTTTTCCAATTTCGTTGGACCCTTAAGCTACGTCGTTTAGACCCTAAATCATGAGGTTTTAGTCAGTTTAAGCCTAGAAACATAACTAGAACTTACCTAAGTCAAATCATTCACCAAAACTTAGAGAAATTAGAACGTAAGAGGAGAAAGAAGTCAAGAACCCTAGTTCAAGAACGCAACAAGTTTTCTTCAGTTCCAGCCCAAAAATCAAAGGATTTCTCTGTGGAATTCGTCACCAGGTATGTAGGATTTCACTGGTGGGTTCCTTTCGCCTATTAGGTCCCTAGAATTCAATCAGATTTTTGATTCCATGATTATGAACAGACCTAGAGTTTCTAGAATTTCAACAGATCATCATGAATTATTTATTTAAATGTTCCAAATTAGATTATCAAGTTATTGCTCAGTTTATTGCATGAATTTCAGAACCCTAACTATGTATTTCTTTAGTTCTTGAATTACACAAGCTAGGTCAGATATTTCAATATTCAGTTATACATGCCTCAGTTTATGAATGCATCATTATCAAATTAATTGTTGCATTCTCAATTTGCATGTTCAGTTCGAGCTATCCAATAACTTACAGAAATTCAGTCATTATGTGTTAATTACTTAATCCATTGGAAGTAGCATAATACCGAGTTGGACTAGGGTTCAGTGTACCCAAATAGTCCCAGAACTACTAGCCACGTAGGTTGTAAGTCCCCTCTGTGGGCATCATATCAGTTAGTGATCACACCAGCATGCCTCTATACCTTTGGCCGGGTATATTGGGTCCTTTCGATGGGGCGTATACATCGGACTCCACATTTAGCTCATGTGGTTTTATGTCGGTTATTAGTAGCTCCCACAGTTTCAGTCAAATCCTATTTCATTGACAATTTATCAGTATATCCAGCATGTTATAAATTGGTCACTGCATTCAGTTATCTCAACATTCAGTATCTATATCATGTTCAGATTATGTCATTGTTTATTTGCTTTGTTCAGTTATATGTTATTTCAGCTTTACTCTATCATGCATGCTCAGTACCTTTCAAGTACTGACGCATACTCTGTGCTACATCTTCTCGTGATGTAGGTTCAGGTTCTCAGCATCCAGATCACGCTTAGATCGATTCCCGATCTCTAGTTCAGCAAAATCAGTGGTGAGTCCTCATTCTCCAAGGACAATAGTCATGAGTTTTTTTTTCAGTATTTAGTCCTTAGTTTCAGTTTTGCTAGACTTAGCTGGAGCCTGTCCCAACATTTCTAGTCAGTTAGAGGCTATTTTCAGACATAGATAGATTCAGCTTAGTATTGAGTTAATATATTCTTTGTATTAAACTCATCAGTTTTCATATATCTCAGTTATAGTATATGGGTATTCCCCATCTTTTCATTTTATGTATGATTTTATCTTTCACATCAGTTTATTATCTTTAGTATGCTCATGATCAGGCCAGCAGGGTTAGCTTGGGATCACTTGTGGTCCTAGGTCCTGTATCCACGTTTCAGGGGTAATCTCGGGGCGTGACAAGCTCAAAGAGGAAGGAAATCAACTCAGGTGGTAGCGGAAGGAACTTCTTCAGCAGTGCAAGCAGCAAGATCGAATGAAACAGTGAAATTGGGGAACGGAGGATCAAAGATAGGGCAGTGGAACATCGTTGTTGGAGAATCAGCTGATTCAACAATCAAAACCCAAACTATTGGGCGAAAAACAATTGAGCGAGGTCTAGTTAAGGAAACGCAGAAAGTAGCAAAACAAATTTGGGAGGAGATTGGGGAAGCACAACAAAGGCTGGACCAAGCAGATTCAGCAAGTAGCGGGAAGAAATCATAGGCGGATCAAGTAGAGAATGAAAATAAAACAATGAAGGTTCGTAACTCTGTATGGGATAATTTTGATATTAATAAAGTGTCAAATGATGGTTATAAGTTAGAGTATGTTGCTCCGTTACTAGATGGGGAATCACATGTCGTCAAAATTTAATTCAATGGCATTAGCTCGGAAATAGAGTATTAGAGTAATGCTATTGTGTGTTATGTGCTGGGGGCTTACCCTCCATTTGAAGTTATAAAAGGTTATATACAGAGGCTATGGGGGAAGCATGGAATTAACAAAGTAGCTATGTTAAAGAATGAAGTGATTCTTGTGAGGTTTGAAACAGTAGTTGGGAAAGATGAAGTGATCCAAGGTGGCATATACCATTTTGATAACAAACTCTTCATAGTGAAAGCATGAAATCCTGACATGGAATTAACTAGGGATGAGCTATATACAGTCCCTTTATGGATCAGGTTCCCAGGGCTAGTAATCAAGTATTGGAGTCCTAAAGCTTTGAGTAAAATAGGGAGCTTGGTGGGGAAGCCCATGATGGTAGATAATAATACCGAGAAGAAGAATGGTTTGAACTTTGCTAGAATACTGGTGGAGGTGGGGTTGGCTACTAAATTACCCAAACTCGTCGTGTTCAAAAATGAGAAGGGTCAAGTAGTTGAGCAGAAAGTTATGTATGATTGGAAACCAACATTATGCACTCATTGCCATAAGTATTGCCATGTAGTGGATATATGTAGGAAGAAAAAAATGGTTGCAAATGGAGGAGATATATCGAAATGGAGAAATGCAAAAAGAGGGATACAACACAAAGACAGGACTTCAAACGACCAGGGGATACAGCAGGAACAAACCCAGGAAACAACAATTAATTCACATGGAAATCAAACACAAGTGACAACAGCAAAACAGAATGACGAGACAGTTTGGGTAACACCACAAAAAGCAGGGAAGAGCAAGAATATAGGGGTTCAACAAGCATATAAACAAATATAAAACTCAAATTCATTTTAGGTGTTGGAAGGCAGTTGGGGAAATACTAATAATAATAAGAGATTGAATCTATTCGGACAGGTTGGAAATGTTAGCACTGAATCCATACCCTATTATGGGGATGGTTAACGTGTTAAGTTGGAATGTAAGAGGGCTGAATGGCCCTAATAAGCAAAAGGAGGTGAAGCTCCTTTGCAGTGAAGAATATGTTGGTTTAGTTGAATTGTTAGAAACAAAGATAAAAAGTAATAAGATTGATCAAGTTGCTGCTAAACTGTTTGGAGGATGGAGTTATACTACAAATTTGGTGGAGCATTATAATGGAAGAATATGGATTATATGGAGGCCATACTACTATAAAGTGAACACAATAGACATGACAGCTCAACATATCACCTGTGAGGTATTTTATATTCCATTACAATTATCATTTGCACTAACGTTTGTGTATGCATTTAACACAAAAGAGGAGAGAAGAAGTCTTTGGAGCAACTTAGTGGCATATCATAGAGGTTGTCATAAGCCATGGATGATCCTAGGTAACTTTAACTCAGTCCTAAGGGCAGAAGACAGAATTAGGGGCAATCCTATAAAATGGGCAGACATAGTGGACTTTCATACTTGTATTGAGGAGTGTGAGTTGATTGAATTTCCGTATGATGGAAGTAAGTATACATGGAATGATAAAGGTAGTAATCAAAGGATATTTTCAAAGTTAGATTGGATTTTCACAAATAATAGGTGGTTGAATATTATGCCTTCTTGTAAAGCCATATATTTACCTAAAGGTATCAATGATCATTGTCCAGCTAAAATAACATGGATGATAGAGGGGCCAAGAGAGAAGAAACAATTTCATTATTGTAATGTATGAGCTCAACATCCAAATTTTACTAGAGTGGTTCAGGAAGTGTGGAGTGAATATGTTGGAATGTATGTGTCCACCTATGTAGATGGGACTAGGTCCTCAACACAGTTACAATATAAACAATAAAGAACAAATGCTGAAAGTAAAGATTGACAATCAACTTTACGTGGAAACCTCCTTGCTCAAGGAAGTAAAACCACGACCTGTTCTCAACAGGACTTTTCAAACTACTTCCACTAATTTTCTCCAAGCAAAAGTAAAATCCAGTTTACACAATGAGATTAGCCTGCTAATCTCTACACTAAGCAATACCTCCAATCACTTAGCTGAGCAAGAGCAGATACAACATTGCCCACTATACTATAGACTTTAGAGTAAGAAACTAAGTTACCCTTAACCTAGTTTTTACAATGATTCACATAAGTTTGAAACGTTTCTTTCACAAGTGGAACGAATCCTACAATATAAGCATTATTACAAGCAAACAAATGCAGCTGGTACTGAAAGCAAATAAAAGCACTTATATTAGGTCCCTTGTTGTTTTGAAGCTTGAAAGTATCTCTTTTTGAATGAATGATGAATAATGTTGTTTTTTGTTTGATATATACCATGAGGAGTTATTTTCCAACGTACAAACAACCTCGTCGCTTATGATTGGTGAAGTACTCTGCAGCTTCACCAACTTTCTGACGCGGATAGCTTTACAATTGTTCAGCACTTTGACACTGGACGAGAATTCATACTCTGCAGAGGACCAAGTCCCAGCACTTGTGAGAAGATTATCAAAACATCTAGGAACATAACTTATCAATTTCCCCCTTTTTGATGATGACAAACAACCTGCATTAACTCCTCACATGAGTGAACAAACATTCATTCAATTTCAATAGCTGGTATTCCTTCTTAATCGATTCCCTCTTAATTAGTTCCCCAGTTCCCCCTTAATCCCCGAACAAAATGCAAACAAAACTTCCCCCTTTTGACATTATTGACAAGGTGGAGCAGTAAACATATTCAAGTTAAAATGTGAGGCATGCAAGAATTCAGGGTCATAGGCCACACAGAACATATGTATGACAACATAAGGAGATAATCAAGCCACACATGAACGTGGCAGAACCATAAATAACATTAGATCACAAATACTGACCACTGTAGTCAGTCACACAAAGCCACAAGAGTTCAAGAGTACAAGATGGAGAAAGCACAAGACAACTAAATAGACAATACACATTTAGGACAGAGGAGGGGAGGGATTAAAAGTATGCATCAACAACATCATGCGCTCATTGGCACTCTCATGGGGCTGTATCAGTTGCTTGTTGAGGGGCTTGATTTCCTCATTGAGAGAGACATTTGTCTTCAACAGCATTGTGTTTTCATCACTCAGCTCTGTGAGCACCTGCTCATGACCCTTACTAGAACCAGGTCCTCTAGAAACAGCCTTCTGCAATTCAGACTTGAGCCTAGTGATTTCAACCTCCTTATCGATTAGAATCTTGGTGAGATCAGTCACCTCCCTTTTAAGAGTAGTCTGCTACTCCAGAACATCTGCCACATGATACCTGCCCTTAGCTTGTCCCTCAATGCACTCACATTCTAATAGAGTAGGCATAGTGAACATCTGCTTAGTGGTACCAGGTACCCATTTTCCCAGTAGGACTTCAAAATGATTGAAAACGAAGTTTAGCAGATAACCATAGGGAATGTCGTGCTTAGCATTCTTCCATGTCATTATCATGTGCATGTGTTCCAGCATGATTGCAGGGAGATTGATTTCATCAAGCTCATCAAGCTTTTCCATAAGAAAGAGATCGACAGCGGATGCTACTATTCTTTTCTCAGTCTTGGGCACCATTACTTTGTTAATAAACTCAAACATCAATTGATACTCTCCTTTGAAAAACTTCTTAGGGAGCCATGTAAGCTTGACCTCTTTTCTATTGGTAGCAAGCTTCGAGAAATCACCAGTTGGTTTACAGCCCTCAATAGTTCGAATTCCTACCACAGGCACTCCAAGAATGATTCCTAGAGTTTCTTCATCAAGAAGAATCTCCACATTCTTGACAATAGTTTTGATTTCACCCCCTTCCAGTAGTTCCATCTTGTAGAAGAATTCACATACTTCAGGTTCGTGCAGGTATGGAATTGGCGATTCAAAAAGATGATTCCATCCTTGAATGGTGACAGCATCAACCAGATTGGCCATCCCAAATTTTGTTAAAATGTCAAGATCAAGGACTCTACCATTCAATACTTTTTGTTGCTCCATTCTCTCTATTCGTTCCTCTCTAGTCAATTCGTTTTCTTCGATTTGATTTTTAACCCTGGGACCAAGTCCCTTTACGGGTTGTTCCTTCAACTGTCTTTTTCCTTTTACAAGAGGTGTCTGCTTTGTAACCTTCACCTCTTTGCAGGTGATTTATTTCCCCCTTTTTGATTTCCTTTGGATTTAACCCTTTCTTCCTCAACTTCTCTTCTCCTTTTTTCCACATACTTGGCAGCATCCTCAGATTCAGTTTCACTGTTCTCAATGGACAAGGTAGCAGAGGCAGGCTGTTCAGGTTCAACCCCTTCTCTCATCCTCTTCCTATTTCTCTCAGTTTGGGCTTTGGTTGCTACAATCGCAGTCCATATAACCTTTTGTGTTTCACTTCTTGTAACATACTTTCTTTTGTCTCCTTTAGGATGAGTCAGTACCAACTTTCCCTTCCCTTTTCTCTGTCGCTCCTTTTCTTGTTTAGCAGATTCATCAACAATGACAATACTAGGTGTGCCTTTAATGGTTTCCAACTCAGGAACATTTCCTTAAGATTTGTTTCCTTCTAGCATTCCCCTTGAGTTCCATTTTAATTGAATCTCTTCTTCTTCTTCCTTATCTCTCCCAACATCTAAGGATTTTGGTGTTTGGTCGAAGATAGGTTCACTTCTGTGAGGGACCTGATCCAGTGACCTCAGTTCTTGGTCCAACAATGTGGGTTGAGTATCTCCTCTTAGTGAGGCTAAACTTTTAACAACCACTAGTTCTACCCCTGATGTTAGTATACAAGAGTCCGGACCCTTTCCCTCTAGCAGATCTCCTTCAAACAGTCTTTCAGATATGGTCAATGACACAGCCATAGACCCAACCTTTGTTTCTTCAGAAAGAAGTTCAGCACTAGGTTTTGCCACAGATTGAGCCTCTGAATTCTGAGATTTGTCACCAGACAACACTAGGGTGGGGGAACAGACCAAGACTTCGTCAGATGGAGGAACAAGGGAGGCTGTAACTTCAGTCTGAGGAGTGAAAGACTCATCCATTTCACCAGCCCCACATACTGGAATAGAGGCAGAATCCTCAGGAGTAGGAATGGAGAATCCGAATGAACTAGGGTTCTCAACTTCCTGGGAGATTGGAGTCTTTGAAGATGACTCAGAGTTAGGCATTTTGAAAAGAAGAGAGAATCATAATATGGAGAGAAAATTTGAGATTTTAGAAGAAGATTTAGGATTGACGACCTTTGATTTTGAATGTTGAGAGAAATTTGGAGAGAATTAGTATTTAAAGTTAAAAGGGATCGGGTCCCAATAGTGGCAACCTTTGGTTTTAAAGCGACGGGACATTTGAAACTGGCGCGATGAATGAGCAAGTGACACGTGGCAATGATGTTGATATTTAGACAATGTAGTATAAATGATACTAGCCTCACGAGGACCAGGTCCTTCTTTCAGTTTGTAACTCTGCTTGTGTGATTTAACTTTCCCTTCAGCTAGACAAACCATGAGTGTATACCTGCATTAAGGTACCAGAAATGAATTCTTTTATGACACATATTAAAACAAGTATAGATACCTGCCCTCCTCAACATAATCAACATGGAGGATTTTTGTGCAAACTTGTCAAGGAATTAGGTGATCTTGTGCATCCCCAGCCTCATTCTATTTTTAATAAAACATTATTTACTCAAGGTCTTTGTAAAGATGTCAACCAATTGATCTTCAGTCTTGCAGAATATCATCACCACATGTTGTTTTTCAATATTTTCTCTTAGAAAGTAATGTCTCATATCTACGTGCTTTGTCCTCTTGTACTGGACAGGATTTGTAGCCATGTTCATAGCACTGGTGTTATCACAAATGAGAGGAATGGTGTTTGTGAGTACACCAAAGTCTTCCAGCTACCACTTAATCTACAGTAGTTGTGCACAGCATGATGCAGCAGCCACATACTCTGTTTCTGCAGTAAACAATGCCACGAAATTCTATTTTTTTGTTCCCCATGAAATCAAAGTTGATCCCAGGAAGTGTGCCATGTCTAATGTGCTTTTTCGATCAATTAGAAAACCTGCATAATCAGCATCAACATAGCTTATAAGATCAAAAGAGTCACCAGTAGGGTAGAAGAGGACCAGGTCCTGAGTTCCCTTCAAGTATCTCAGGATACATTTGGCTGCCTTCAGGTGAGACTCCTTTGGTGCTGCTGGAAATCTTGCACACATCCCTACACTGAACACTATGTCTGGCCTACTTGCAGTGAGGTACATAAGTGGCCCAATAATTCCCCTATACATGGTCTGATTGACCTCCACGCCATTTTCATCTCTATCAAGTTTCACATTTGTGCTCATAGGAGTATCCAACACCTTTGTCTCAATAAGATTAAATATCTTGAGCAGCTCTTTGATATACTTCTCTTGGCATATTGAAATCCCTTGAGATGTTTGTTTGATCTGTAAGCCTAGAAAGAAAGTGAGCTCACCCATCATGCTCATTTCAAACTCACTACTCATCAAAACAACAAACTCTTTGCACAGTGGGTCTGAAGTAGCTCCAAATATGATATCATCAACGTACACCTGCATAATTAGCAATTCATTTCCTTTAGATTTCAAGAACAAAGTGTTATCAATTTTACCTCTCTTGAACCTATTGGCTAGCAGGAATTTTGATAGGCATTCATACTAAGCTCTGGGAGCTTGCTTTAACCCATACAAAGTTTTGTCCAGTTTCAACACATGATTGGGCAGGTATGCATCTTCAAAGCCTGGGGGTTGTTTGACATATACTTCCTCCTCCATATTCTCATTCAACAAAGCACTCTTTACATCCATTTGAAACAACTTGAACTCCATGTGGACGGCAAACACTATTAAGATTTCGATGGCTTCCATTCTAGCTATAGGGGAAAGGTCTCATCATAATCAATCCCGTCTTCTTGGTTGTAACCTTGCACCACAAGCCTTGATTTATTTCTAGTAATGGTGTCATGCTCATCAAGTTTGTTTCTAAAGACCCATCTAGTCCCAATAATAGTTCTGTTAATTGGTCTGGGGACCAGGTGCCACACTTTGCTTCTCTCAAACTAATGATGTTTCTCCTGCATTGAAGTTACCCAGTCTACATCCTACAATGCTTTTTTTATGTTCTTTGGTTCAATGGATGATATGAATGGTGAGTGAGCAACTAGATTTCTTGATTTAGATCTAGTTTGAATTCCTGAGTCAACTGGAGAGATGAGATTGTCCAGTGGATGTGAAGATTTATGCTTCCATCCGGACTTTCTGGTAATCTCTTCTTCTTTGTCAGCATCAGAATCACCTTCACCTTCTTCAAGATTTTGAGACATTGTTTCATGTGATGAACCTGAGTGACCAAGTCTTCCTGAGTGTTCTGCATCCTTTTCTTTTGTACCCTGATCATCGTGCTACTTGTTTATCAGCTCCTCAACCTCGTAGTCCTCATTATTCTCATTTCTTATACCCAATTCATCAAATTTGACGTGCATGCTTTCTTCAACACAAAGAGTCCATTTGTTAAACACCATGTACGCTTTGCTTGTAGATGAATACCTAACAAATACACATTTATCACTTCTGGCATCAAGCTTGCCTAGATCATCCTTTCCATTATTCAACACAAAGCATTTGCACCCAAATGGTCTAAGATGAGCAATTGAAGGTTTTTTGTTATTTAATATCTCATAAGGTGTTTTCTTGATGATAGATCTAATAAGACACATGTTTGTCACATAGCAGGCTATATTAACTGCTTCAGCCCAAAAATTCATTACAAGTCCTAAATCGATCAGCATAGTTCTAGCAATCTCCACCAGAGTTCTATTCTTTCTTTCAACCACTCCATTTTGTTGAGGAGTTCTTGGCGCTGAGAAGTTGTGATTGATTCCATTTTCTGCATAAAACCCTTCAAGTAGATAGTTTTCAAACTCCGTTCCATGATCAGATCTGATATTGGCTATCTTGCAATTTATCTTCAATTGGATGGCTTTGGCAAATGTGATCAGTTGTCCAGTTGTTTCATCTTTCGTTCGCAGAAACATGTTCCAAGTGAACATGGAAAAATCATCAGCAATGACAAGAATATATTTCTTACCTCTTCTGCTTTGGATTCTGATAGGTCCACATAAGTCTATGTGGAGCAGGTCTAGAGGTCTCGTTGTACTGACTCCCTTCTTGGCCTTAAATGATGACTTAGTCTGTTTCCCTTTAGCACAGGCATCACAGACTTTGTCATTCGAAAACTTTAGTGTTGGCAATCCGCGGACCAGGTCCCTGTAACAAGTTTGTTCAGCAATGAAGTACTCACATGACCCAGTCGCTGATGCCACAGATTTGCATCATCAGTTTGAGCACTTAAACAAGACAAATCATCTCCCTCAATGGAATCCAGATCTGCAACATACATATTTTTAACTCTAGTATCAGACATGACATACCTTTTGGTAATGCGATTCGTAACCAAACATTTATCAACCATGAACTTGACTTCATTTCCTTTATCACAGATTTGTGAAATGCTCAAAAGATTGCATTTTAGACCCTCCACATAGTGTACATTGTTTATTGAATTATCAGCAGATCTCTCTATCCTGCCAATACCAAGGATAGAGCCTTCTTTCCACCGCCAAACGACACACCACCACCTTGGTGTGCTTTCAAAGAGAGGAAGTTTGAAGTGTCTCCAGTCATGTGCCTTGAGCATCCACTGTCCATATACCAGTATTGACTCTTTCCTCTCTTCTGCATAAGAATCACATGTTAGATTTAGGAACCTACTTCAAACGGAGTTCCCAATAACTATCAAAAGGCTTGATAAGAAGCCTTCATGTCCATGAGGGCAAAGTGTTCTTATTGAAACGATAACAGGGACCAGGTCCCTTGTGTTCCCTTTTATCATTGTTTTCAGATCTGAAAAATTTCACATGTTTTTCTTTTGCTCTTCTCAGACTCTCACACTTTTCTTTTAGATGACCATTACGCCCACAGTGAGTGCACAACAGATTATCAAAAAAATACACATATTTACTATGAGGATTATAGGAAGGTTCTTTTGGTTTGCATCTCATCTCTTTCTTTTCATTGAAACTCTGATTAGACAGGTTAGAGAGTGTCTTAGAGGAATCAGTCCACTTTAGAGAGTGGCTTAGCTCTTCCTTGATCCTACACAGATCCTTTCTCAGTTGGGAATTAGTTTCAAGAGAAGCAATTAGCTTAGACTCTGAAATTTTAAGCTTTTGTTCCAATTCTTCCTCAAAGATGCTAAGTTTTCTCTTTCCACTCTCTGAAGTACCAGGATCCTACTTAGGAGTTATATTGTTAGTTTCTAGAGTACCTATCCTTAAGCCCATTTCAAAAACTTGAGACATGAGAGCTGAATTCTCATCCTCACACAAACTCAATTTTTCATTTAACATTAAGTTTTCAGTGGTTCGTTCATCAACAAAATCAATAAGCAGGGCAGCAAGTTTCCTCAATTTTTCAACAAGAAAATTTTCTAAATCATCCTTAAGATAAAAAAGGGTTACCTCATCTGGATCTTCCTCATCATCAGACTTAGCCATCAAGGAGAAAATGGAGTTGAAAACATTTTCATCATCTTCAATGGCCATCATTGATACATCATCATGGCTTTCTGCATCTTCTTCTGACTCACTTGAATCATCTCCCCATACAGCAAAGGCTTTTCTTACCAACTGATCAGCATGAGCCTTCCTATGAACATTGTTTGGGACCAGGTCCCCCTTGCGAGGTTTGGTGTCATGAGTTTCCTGCCTTTGACTGGGGCAGTCCCTCATAAAGTGACCAGGCTTGCCACACTTATGGCACATATCATTTGCAGTAGCAGTTCTACTGGTAGAGGTTTTCTTTTGGAAACCTTCATGCTTCTTTATGATCTTTTGAAATCTTCTAGTGACATACGTTATCTCATCCTCCTCCTCAGTCACCTCACTTTGAGATGTTTTCAAAGCAATGGACTTCTCCTTCTTTCCTTCCTTCAAAGTCATCCCCTACTTCTTGTTCATCTCGTAGGTCTGAAGATTCCCAATTAGTTCATCCATGGAAAGAGTCATTAGATCTTTGGCTTCTGTTATGGCATCCACATTGCTTTCCCAAGATTTAGAAAGCACTTTGAGGATCTTGCGAATTTGCTTGCTAACAGGAATAGGCTCACCCAGGACTCTTAGCTCGTTGGTGATAGAGGTGAATCTTGAGTTCATCTCAAAGATGGTGAGCATATCAATCTTAGACTCTTTCACTCGCTGGGTTCCTTCATGGGCTGTTTGAAGATAGTCCCAAATCTCCTTGGCAGTCTCACAAGTGGATATTCTGTTGTATTCATCTGCTCCAATTCCACATACTAGAATCTTCTTTGCGTTGTAGTTCTTTTCCATCATTTTCCTGTCTGCCTCATTGCAGTCTTTTTTGGTTTGACCATAGTAGTGGTGAGCTCTCTATCCTTCACCTCCTTTGTAGGAATATATGGTCCATCAAGGATAATGTTCCACCACTCAGAGTCCTCAGCGTTGATGTAATCATGCATTCGATTCTTCTACCATCCATAGTATTGGCCATTGAAATGATGTGGCCTGGTAGAAGATTGTCCTTCCTCCATATTTGGTGGAGCAGCCATTCCTTCAGGATATTTTCTTTTCTTAGTGTTAATCAAACTGAAAAGTCATGATCTGATACCACTTGTTGAAATGTATGCATCCACCTATGTAGATGAGACTAGGTCCTCAACACAGTTACAATAATAAACAGTAAAGAACAAATGCTGAAAGTAAAGATTAACAATCAACTTTACGTGAAAACCTCCTTCCTCAAGGGAGTAAAACCACGATCTATTCTCAATAGGACTTTTCAAACTACTTCCATTAAAATTCTCCAAGCAAAAGTAAAAGCCAATTTACACAATGAGATTAGCCTGCTAATCTCCACACTAAGCAATACCTCTTATTGCTTAGCAGAGCCAGAGCAGATACAACACTGCCCACTATACTAATCCTAACCGATTAATATAGACTTTAGAGTAAGAAACTAAGTTACCCTTAACCTAGTTCTTACAATGATTCACACAAGTTTGAAATGTTTATTTAACAAGTGAAACAAATCCTACAATATAGGCACTATTACAAGCAAACAAATGCAGCTGGTACTGAAAGCAATTAGAAGCAATTCTATCAGGTCCCTTGTTGTTTTGAAGCTTGAAAGTATCTCTCTTTGAATGAATGATGAATACTGTTGTTTTTTGTTTGATATATACTATGAGGAGTTATTATCCAACGTACAAACAACCTCGTCGTTTATGATTGGTGAAGTACTCTGCAGCTTCACCAACTTTCTGATGTGGACAGCTTTACAGTTGTTCAGCACTTTGATACTGGACGAGTATTCATACTCTGCAGAGGACCAGGTCCCTGCACTTGTTAGGAGATCATCAAAACATCTAGGAACATAACTTATCAGAATATGTAGAAGGGTGCAAGATGTTTCAGATAGTAAAGAAGCTGAAGATAATGTAGTAGGAGCTTCGAAAACTCAGCTCTCAACACTTCAGAAACATTGTCTCGAAGGCAAGTGATGATAGAAAGGCATTAAAAGAAGTACAGGGGAGACTTCAAGCTGATCCTTCAAATGTGCAGCTCCAAATGGAAGAAAATACAATATACCAGAAGTATAAGAGATCATCTTACATGGCTGAGATGTATTTGCAACAAAAAAGTAAAGCTACATGGATCAAATTAGGTGACGACAACACAATGTATTTTCATTTTGTAATCAAGTATATGAGGTTGCAACAGGGCACTACTCAACTAAAAAATGATCAAGGGGTTTGGCATACCGATCCTACACAAATAGCTAACATATTTGTTAAGTACTACACTGAGCTTTTGGGTATGAGAACTTGTAGAAGGAGTAGAGATTCAATAAGGATCATTTAGAATAGTCCCTGTTTGACTGTAGATTATCAAATGGAGTTGTTGAGACCATTTTCTGATAAAGAGGTCAAGGAAGCAATGTTCAAGATAAATAGCAACAAGAGCCCTGAGTCTAATGGGTTTGGTAGTGGTTTCTACAAAGCAACTTGGCTAATTATAGGAGACGATATCACAAGAGTTATTATGGATTTTTTTTCAGAATGGGAGGTTATTGAAAAAATTGAATGCCACCCTCATTGCATTAATACCTAAAGTGGAAAATCCAGAATTTGCGAGTCAGTATAGACCCATTTCATGTTGTAATGTTATATACAAATGCATTTAGAAATTATTATGCACTAGGTTGCAGGTTGCAGGTGGATGAGAACCAAGCAGTTTGTACAAGGTCGATCTATGGTGCATAATGTGTTGATTTGTCATGATCTTTTAAGGCACTATAATAGAAAATCAACATCTCCTAGGTGTTTGATGAAAATAGACTTAAAGAAGCCCTATGATATGGTAAACTGATAGTTTCTGTAGGAAGTAATGGAGGGATATGGCTTTTGTCCAATAGATGCTCACTTGTGTTAAAACTCTCAAGTTCTCAGTAAAAGTTAATGGCCAGAGTTATGGTTTTTTTAAAGGACAAAGAGGTTTACGGCAAGGTGACCCTGCTTCACCACTTCTATTCATACTTGTGATGAAATATTTGTCTAGAACTTTGAAGACCATGAGCATGTTGCCTGATTTCCGATTTCATCCAATGTGCAGAGGACTAAAACTTACACACTTGACATTTATCGATAACCTGATGATATTTTGTAAAGCAAATTGTGAGTCTGTTAATAGAGTAATAGAGGCCCTTTCACACTTTAGCAATGTTTCTGGACTAGTTGCTAACATTGAGAAATCAAGTATTTTTGAGCTGGAATGAAAGATCAGGTGAAAAATGAGCTACTGTTAAGGACTGGGTTTACACTCGAAGAATTGCATATTAGATACTTGGGACTGACACTATCATCTAAGAGATGGAGTAAGTTAGAATGCCAACAGTTAGTGGACAAAATCACATCCAGAATCAGATTGACATATACCAAGCAATTGTCATATGCTGGAAGGCTTCAAGTCATAAACTCAGTTTTATTTAATTCATAGTTTTTGGGGATCAGTCTTTGTCCTGAGATGTAAAGAGTACCTATGGGGTGGGTCTGATGAAAAGAAGAAGGTGTCACTAGTCTCATAGAGTAAAGTGTGTCTGCCTAAGAAGCTTGGAGGGTTGAATATCAAAGATTGCAGCTTATGGAACCTTGCATCTGTTAGGAAGTTGTTATGTCATTTAATTGTCAATAAGGACTCATTATGGGTCAAGTGAGTTCATGATGTGTATATGAAAGCAGGAGAGGATGTTTGGAACCACAAAGCTCCGGTAGATAGCAGCTGGTATTGGAGGAAGATTCACGCCATGAAAGGAAAAATACAAAGTTAGTATACACAAGATAGGTATTGGCTGACTAAGGGAAGTGAATACTCAATCACAAGGATCTATATTGATCTTAGAGGGACCTACAATAGTTCACATATTGTTGAATGTATTTGAAGTGTAGTGGCTCAACCTAAACATAGATTTATTATGTGGTTAGTTGTCCAAGATAGATTGCTAACTAAGGAAAGGCTATTGAAGATGAACATCTCAGTGGAGGAAGCTAATTGTTGTTTATGTGATGCTCAGAAGCTGGAGACAGCCAAACACTTGTTCAGTGAATGCCCATGGTTCACTGAGGTTTAGAGGAATGTTGAACAGTGGACATGCTTGCCTATAAAACTAGGGGAGGTGAAAGAAGTAATGTTGAGAATTAAAAGGAAGAAATGGAAGCAGTTTCAGAAACAAGTGATAGCTGCGAGTTAGGGGACAATGATCTACCATACTTAGAGAGCCCAGAACTGGAAAATTTTCAAAGGAGTACATATACAAACAACTGAGATACACACACAAATTAAGAAGGAGATTTTACATATAATAGAAATACTTAGTTCATCAAAGAGAGCTAGCAGATGTAGTGTTTTTTTGCAAAGGCTGAAAGTGTAACTAGTTTTGTGTTTTGTTGGAGGCTTGAGACGCAGTTGTTGTGCTCAAGGGCTCTTTAGGTGTATGTTTTTGCTTTAGTAATTGTAATGTTTACATGGTTCCCAAAAAAAACTTTGCTATTTAGAGCTAATATATTTTTCGTTATAAAAGTGGCTCATATATACCTATATCATTACACAAATGGCCTAGATATACCCTTTTGATCTAACCGGAGTGAAATTTTTTTATTTTAAATTCATTTCTTTTAAAAAAAAATTATTTTTTTAATTTATTATTAATATAGCAGCAAGAAAATTATTTTTAATTTTTTTCTCTTTTTCCATCACACTTTTTTCTTTTTGTTTCTCATATATTTACACTAAAAATGAAAGGAAAAACAAATAAAAATAAGAAACTCAAATGTTGATAAGCAAATTGTAGATCTAGAAGTGAGATAGTTAAAATTCAAATTAGGCGTTGAATCAAACAAGTAAAAAAAAATGTGTGAAAAAGATCAAATGTAGCCTGAACTTTGCTAGAACGATCACATATAGCTCTAATTGGATTTTATAAAACTAAGAACGAAAAAAGGCCAAATATACCTCAAACTTTAGAAAATGGTATGTATTTTCCGTTATACTTTAAGATTGTATATATCCTTACTGTCATACTTTTGAACCGTGTATGTCCTTAAATCAAACGGGCAAACATGTGTCACCATCTCAATTTTATTTTGCTTATGAAAATAAAAATAATTTAGGACCTTTTTATGTATTAACTCAAATAAAATTACTTTTTAAAAAAATTGGAGTTGAAAAAAAAGAAAATAGAGGATGAAATTACAAGGTGGAAAATTGAACCCTCGAGATCAATCATGTGAAAATTTACATAACCAACCAATTGAGCTATTAAATTCTCCATATAAATAAATATCAATACAACACTGAATATATAACCCAAAAAAAAAAGGATTTATGCAAAAAGGGGTAGAAATGTAATTGAATTAGTCAAAATCAAACCATTAAAGACCTCAACTGCAAATTAACCGGTTAGAGAACGGCCACGCCGCAACTAAATTTGAATTAAATTTGTTTTTCTCTTACTTAAAAACAGCCCTATTTCTTGAATATTCATTATTAAAGTTTGAATTAATTTTTTTAATTTTATGTATTTATTGAGAATGATTTTTTTTCTTTTTAGTGAAGTGAGTTAATATTTATTTTTTTAGTTATTCTTGTTCTTTAATATTTATTAAAGAATTAGCTTAACTTTAAAACTCTCCTATTTTCTTTGTTTTAAGTTTGAAAGAGCATAATTGGGATAAAAAAAATTAACTAACAAGAATTTAGAGTATTGGAAAAAAGAAAAAATTATTTATAGTTGTGCCAATTTTATATATTTGAGGAGGTTTATGGCTTTATGCTTATTTATATAGTTGACACATTAGTTAACAACATCTTAAAAGGATCACAAATTGTAAATGCCAAGGAAATTATTTTATGAGTCTGTTTAGATTGACTTTTGGCTTATAACTTATAATCAAAAGTTGTAGAGATAAAGATGAAAAACACATTTAAAATGTCTTTTTTTTAATAAAAAAATCATACCTAAATTATTGAGAGTGTGAGTTTCATACCTAAACTATCACTTATTAGCTATTTTTTTTATTTTAGCTTTTAAATAAGTGTTTTAAAAGCATTTTTTTATTATTTTACTCAAACATTAGAGAACTACGTAAAAGCTTTTTTGTCTTAAAAACAAATAAAAGAAACCAATTGCAAACGGACTATTAAAGATATTTCACACGTAAAAATATTTTTTTTTAAATACAGAACACTACATATTATATATTAATATAAGTTAAGAAAAAAAATAACAATGAATAGTCAAGAAGAAAATCGAACATATGTTTAGGGAAAAAAAGACAGAATTGTTTTTTTATATATTTTTGGTCACGCTGTCTAAAAGAAAATGTTTGTGTTTATATAGGTTAAAAATATAGCATGTTATAATAGTAAATAATAATCATGATTCGGTTCATTGAAAAAGAAAATGATGTTTTATATAGATTAAAAAATAATATGTTATAATAGTAAATAATTATCATAACTAGACTCATTTAAGAAATAACATGATTGCGTTTATAGAGATAAAAAATAACATGTTATAATAGTAAATAATTATCATAACTCGACTTATTTAAAAATAAAGTGATTGTGTTTATATAAATTTAAAAAATAACATGTTATAACTGTAGTAAATAATTATCATAACTCGACTCATTTAATAATAAAATGATTGTGCTTACATAGATTTAAAAAATAACATATTATAATTGTAGTAAATAATTATCATAACTCGACTCATTTATAATATTATGATTTATGACGTATTAACTTTTGGAGGAAGACTCTTGTCATTTTCTTTATATTAATATCCAAAAAATAATCTCGACATTTTCTTTAGTCAATAAAGGCATTTTCCTTTTAGATGCATTTCTAACAGTTCCATTAAATATGGAAATGCGTGGTTGATTAATAGCCTTTGCTACGAAAAAATATAAATATCAATACATCACATCACAAAATTAAATGACTACAAAAAAATTATTATGAAACAAAGGGTAGAAATGTAATTTGAATTTGGTCTAAAATCAAATCATGAAGACCTCAACTGCAAATTAACTGGTTTGAGAACGGCCACGCCCCACTCCTCTCTTCCACTCCTTTATTGTCCTTTATTTCTTTTTCGGCGTTCGATATTTCTAAATTAATTTAAATTTATATTTGTAAAGCTTTATTTGAAGATAAAGATTTTATATCAAAATAATTTTATAGATAATATATAAATTTGAGACCTATAATTAAACGAAGAGTGGTCTTATACATTGTACTTGAATAACAAAATTAATGTTGACAAAATCTTAGGTTAGATATTTCACGAGGTTGGATATTTCTCCCTTTTCTCACCTTGTTTTTATTTTCTTTTCTCATGTCTCATAATATATGTCCATACCATAACACATTCTAATTGCCTATAAGTCTCTCCAACTATTTATATAAATTCACTCTTCTATTTTCTTATTACTTACTCTTAAGATGGATCAACTTGGAGATGATGATCAAGTTTCCATGACAATAGAGAACCGTGAAATATTGTTCTCTTCTGATTCCGAAGTTGAGTCTCCTAATCCAATTTTGAATTGTCACTTCAGGTCAGAAACGAATTCAGAATTTTGATTTTATTCATAAAATTTTAGTAATTTATCCACGTATATTACATTTGCTCGTACTAATTTAGGTTGTTGAAGAGAAATGGAATAATCAAGCTAGAAGAACGTGACCAAGAGCATGATTTGATCAAGGCAGGTTTTCTTAGTGGAATGGGACAATTGGGAAATGAAATTGAAGTTGTGGCTATACACAAAAATTCATGCTCAACTATATTGGGGCAAGCGAGGTCAGAAAGTTTTAGTATTTATTCCAAAGCAATGCGGAAAAAATGTGGTGGAGATGCTAATATTAAATATGCTTGGATTGGTTCTTCCAAAGATGAAATTTGTAAAATTATTTCACATGGATTTTCTACAATTATGGAACCAAAATCTGGAGATTGTTTTGGCAATGGTATTCATCTTTATCCTACAAACATCGATGGGTAAGAAATTAAACATTTTAATAACTTATTGTTTAGCTGTTTCATCTTTCTATTTTTGAAATTAATTTTATACTTTTCAATTTTATCCGTAATGACATTATTCTTATAATATCTGTGAAAATTAACATGTGTCAAAGACTCTTTTTATTCTTATAATATCTGTGAAAATTAACATGTGTCAAAGACTCTTTTTATTCCTGAACATAGCGACAAATTACACACCGCCACATATATATAAGTTGGGAAAAGTCAAACATACCTTTATATATCATAAATAATTATAATAAATATAAAAAGTGTTATACTTTTAATTTTAATATACCTTATTGTTATTATACTTTTGCTTCAAATATATAGTTGTTTATAATTTGAGTTTCTCTGATAAGTTCACTAGAAAATTCATTCAAGAATCAAATTTGGCTAATTTTATTTTTCCGACACTTATTAGAGAAACTGAAATGTGATCCTTAGAGAAGATGATGATAATAAAATAAATCGAATCGAATTACACTAGTAGTTTTTAAGAAATGGTGTATTTAAATTGGATCATTTGATTTTAAGCTTGAAGTGTATCTATGTGTCAAAATTAAAGATAAATTTATGCTAAGTTATAATAAAAATGGTATATTTAAATCAAAAAATAACAACATATACATTTAAACTATTTCCAATAATGTTGACAACTTGATACTATGTTATATTTGACCATTTTGTGTATAAAATGAAACAAACATATCAAGAGTCTTGGACAAGTCATTGTTAAGTCTAAAATTTAGATTGGTTTTACGTAAGTATATGAACATTGAATTTGTCATTTGATTACTTCAAATGTTTAAGATTAATTAATTTATTTATTTGACTTTTTATTTTTGGATTGAAGGGTATTTTCGGCAGTGGAAGATGAGAATGGATTAAGACATATGTTACTTTGCAGAGTAATATTAGGAAATACAGAAGTAATTGAGGCTTCATCCAAACAATTTCAGCCAACTTGTCAAGATTTTGACTCTGGAGTTGACAATTGTTTTGCTCCCAAAACATACATTATTTGGCCTTCTAATATGAATTCTCATATTTTACCAAATTTTCTAGTGAGTTTCAAGGGTCCATTATTATTAGGTAAGCAATTCAAGATTCATAATTTGGTTATTTTAAATTATTATGCTAATGTAGAGATTCAAGATTTTTATTGCTATCTATACATTTTTAGTTTATCTGCTAGAAAAAAGAACGAAATTGATATAATATATGATGTACATAAAGTATACTTTCTTCGTTTACTTTTACTTGTCACATTAAAATTTGAATTCATTGAGAAAATAATTATTGATATGACTATGTTATTACACTATCCCTTCTGAATTGATGTTTAGTACTAGGTCTTGAGTTTTTTTTTGGAAATAAGTAATTAATGTCAAAGATAAAACATGAAAACAAATAATTATCTTTCCTTTCCTTGATATATAAAAGTTAAATCTATTTTTGAAATATTAGACAAGTAAAAGCGAACAGATACAAAATAGTACTATATACTCTTACTTCTTCTGATCCGTCCCATATTATTTGTTCATTTTCTCTTTTACATGTTCCTTAAGAAATCATCAATAAGAAGGATGATTTTACTAATATATTCTTACAAAAACTTCTTTGGAACATACGAACTTGTTTACACTTTCCGAAAAGAATTAATTGTAACGATCAAACATGGAAATTTTGATTCATTTCTATTTTGATTTTGTAAATAGGCAAGTAATTTGGGATAACTACTTATATATTTGACTAGTGAATATAATTATTTTTAACGGACCGACTTGTCCTATTTTTCTAGGTAACTCTTCAAAAATCAAGAAGATTCCATTGAATCCCACACCACGTATAAAATTTTCAAATTTATTGCGTGTGCTTTCCAATTTTTTACATCCTTCAAGAATGGTTTTGATCTCAAAGAACTATGAAGATTTTCAGGTACGTATTTTTATTTAAAAAAATTAAAAATTGTGACTATAAAATTTATTACCGTAAAGTACTTTAACAAGTATTTGATTACTGATTATATGAATTCTATAATTTATAGAAAAACAAGATCTCAAAAATGGTATTTGTTCAGAAGTTGAGGCAAATAGCTGGAGATACTTCACTACTTAAGAGTTGTCATGATATTGTATCCAAACACTAAGGTAGAGCAAGGGGTCTGACTCTATGTTTTTTCCTTATTTTATTTTTTTAGTATTTAACTATTATTATTTGTAATATTATTATAGAGTATGTTATAAACTCTGCGATGATGATAGAATATTTAGTTGAGCTGCTATTTAAGTTAATTGATTATGGCAAACAATATATATATCATTAGTTTAGAATTTAATTACGTGTCTTTTCATGAATTTTGAAATTACAATTTGTGTCATGAATTTTGGCCCCTAGAGACATGTATCTATGATACACGGGGTCAAAATTAGGTGTAAATTTGTTTTAGATACATGTATCTAGTGTGATTCTTATGTATTTGGGATACAAAGACTCTCTCGCTCACATTTCTCGTATCTTCCTCGCCTCTCTCTCCCTATACATTTGTATATTAGAGTGTATCTAGTAGAAAAAATACATGTATCTAGGTGTATTTGAAAAGTTGGTATGAAATTATTAATTAGTAAGATAGTGTGTAATTATTTCAAACTATAGGGAGAATTTATAAATATGGTAAGAACATTAATGTAATAAGATAATTTTTCCATTCTTTTTAGGGAAAATTGTATGAAATAACAAATTATTAATTCAAATTAAATGTTATAGTCATAGTTTATTTTATTTATAATTCGCAGCAAACATCTCATTTTTTTGTCATCTGATTCGGTATACAATTAGCTAGCCATTTTCGATATACAATTAGCCATTTTATACATTTCGGTATAAAATGTGTTAGTGTTTGTATAAAGCGAGAGAAAAGTGTATATACAAATACATATATTTTCGTCTTATACACTTATAATTATACAAATAAAGATTTTACTATACAAATTACAATGTATAAATGAATTTATACAAAACTGAACAATTTGTATAAAATTGGATGTATTTAGCGAATTATACAAATCAAAAGCTCCATAGCAAACATAAAATTTGTTATGGAGCGTAATTATGCAAACTATAGTTATAACATACAAATATAATTTTTATGTGTGCTATATGTGAAAGTTATTTTTTTTTTTTTTATANATTATACAAATCAAAAGCTCCATAGCAAACATAAAATTTGTTATGGAGCGTAATTATGCAAACTATAGTTATAACATACAAATATGATTTTTATGTGTGCTATATGTGAAAGTTATTTTTTTTTTTTATAATAGATAATGAATGGGCTTTGGAAGCTGATTGGGCCTTGATCCAAACAAAGAGTAGAATGTAGTATTCCGAAAAGAATAACGGCATTGCGTGTGCTTTCCAATTTTTTACATCCTTCAAGAATGGTTTTGATCTCAAAGAACTATGAAGATTTTCAGGTACGTATTTTTATTAAAAAATAAAATAAAATTGTGACTATAAATTTATTACGGTAAACTACTTTAACAAGTATTTGATTACTGATTATATGAATTCTATAATTTATAGAAAAACAAGATCTCAAAAATGGTATTTGTTCAGAAGTAGAGGCAAATAGCTGGAGATACTTCACTACTTAACACTAAGGTAGAGCAAGGGGTCTGACTATGTTTTTTCCTTATTTTAATTTTTTAGTATTTAACTATTATTATTTGTAATATTATTATAGAGTATGTTATAAACTCTGCGATGATGATAGAATATTTAGTTGAGCTGCTATTTAAGTTAATTGATTATGGCAAACAATATATATATATATATATATATATATATATATATATCATTAGTTTAGGATTTAATTACGTGTCTTTTCATGAATTTTGAAATTACAATGTGTCATGAATTGTGGCCCCTAGATACATGTATCTATGATACACGGGGTCAAAATTAGGTGTAATTTGTTCCAGTTTTCAAGTGGATTCACATGCATATGACTCTTTCGCTCGCCTCTCTCCTATTATGCTCGCTCTCTCCCTATGTATTTGTATTTCTGAATGTATTTGGAATGTATCTGGTATTTTAGATACATGTATCTAGTGTGATTCTTATGTATTTGGGATACAAAGACTCTCTCGCTCACCTTCCCCCTCTCTTGCTCGCATTTCTCCTATCTTCCTCGCCTCTCTCCCTCTCTCTCTCGCCTCTCTCCCTATACATTTGTATATCATAGTGTATCTAGTAGAAAAAATACATATATCTAGGTGTATTTGAAAAGTTGGTATGAAATTATTAATTAGTAAGATAGTGTGTAATTATTTCAAACTGTAGGGAGAATTTATAAATATGGTAAGAATATTAATGTAATAAGATAATTTTTCCATTTTTTTTTATAATAGAAATGAATGGGCTTTGGAAACTGATTGGGCCTTGATCCAAACAAAGAGTAGAGTGTAGTATTCCGAAAAGAAATAGGCCTAGATGACATGAGAGTGTTGCTCGAATGGTAAGCACTCCTCGATTGTGAGTTTGTGTCACCACGGGATCTCCTGGGGAGGGGTAAAAAAAAAAAGGCCTAGTTATTATTTTGTACTTTTCTTGAAAATCAGAGAAAGAAAGACAAATAAAAGGAAAAAGTAAAAAAGAATCGTATTGCTATTAACTAGACAATACACTATACAGTTTCCAAATAGGCTCCAAAAAAATAAACACAAAACTATAGTGTTAGTTACTGCAGCTGTAAGGGAAAATGGGGGACAAGCCAACTGATCACACTAATGTAAATGGCAAATGAAACTATGAATTAATACATATGACAACTTTACAATGTGTACGAAGTCTCTGATAGAATCTATAATTACTTGTATACATGATCTTGTGTTTATAAAATTATTCAGACTCTAGGACGTCAATATATATATATATAAAACATGTACTAATATGTAAAGCAGACAGGATAGATGCTAGTTCATGAGAAATTATAGACAACTGAACATTTCTCATCTGAAACTAAATCTCATGGATTGGCTTATTAGCTTGTGTACAATGTATCTTGCTTATTTCCTAACATGTGAACAAGTGATAGATTTACATGTGAGAGATGTTTTTTTTAAATTTAATTGTTGTATGATTAATTATTTAATTGTTTGATCTCCAATCGAATTATATATATGGCAAGTTAGTTATATTCAAAAGAGGAAATTGCAAGCTTAATAAGAAAAGAAAAAAAAAAGGTGTGTTCGTAAACCTCTAGATAGGAGATCAATAGGTTCAATTAATAATTAATAAACTCAATCCTATTATCATGTTAATCATCATCGTAACTCTAGATCTTTCTCTCACGAAATCTTATTTTTTGTAGATCACTTTAAATTGCGTTAATTAGTTTAGTTGTTCTTTAGTTATAATACAACCACAAAATTGTAGAAATTCTTGAATCGTTTAATTGAATTAAATTTAGGTGATCAAAATATATAAGCTTCTCTAAGAACGATATCTAGAATAGTTAATTCTTTATTACTTGGCGAATACGTATATTTGTGTATGTTTGGGAGTAATAGTTCTCATCATTTTTCAACATATATATAACATAGAAGGGTAGAATAGTCCTTTCAGCTCAAGTCATTATTAAGCTACTATTTTATTTACTATAATTTATAAATGACTTATAACTATTTTTATTTTTTTTAATAAGATTGAATATTAGAATTTCAAAGAATTCTCTCTTTACACAACAGTTTCCTCTTTCTAGTGAACACCCCCACCATAAAGAGAATAATTGCATTGTTGTATTTAACAATAACTTCATGAGAAAATGAACAAAAATAATAATAATTAATAATCAAAGCATAATAAAAAAATTAACATGGCTAAATATTATTTATGGATTTAGCATCTACTAATAATGAAAAAAATCCAAAGTAGCTTTCAAGGAGGTCATTGTTTGAAAAATCAATCTAACCACCATCATAATTGTGGCGTTCTAATTAGTTTTGGATATTTGGATATGCTTATTTATTTGTTTTCTAACATTTCTATAAATGACAAAATTAATGGTGTGTTTCTTAGTTAGCAAGAGATTATTAATTAGGGGGACAAAGAATAAAGAATAACTTGAGAATATTTTATAACATGGAGCAGGTAAGCTAAGTATTCCACTTTATTTTTTTATTTTTTTCTTTCAGTGTCCCGAAGCTTGAAATAAAATCCTAATTAAATTTGTATCGCATATTATACGACTCAATTAGAAAATGACGATTTCAATATTATTTTCTTCATATTCAAAACTCGAACCCGTTAAACTTTTTCAAAATGTAGCTCAAGAACAAAAAAAATATTTAAATAATTAATTGGAAGAGATTCAATTAACGTGGTCCACAATGACAAATTGTTTATAAATATTCTAACAGTTAATTTTGACTGGTCAATAAGTCAATGTCAAACTTGGGTTCAGTGGCCATTATATTTGACTGGAGTAGCAAAAAAATCACTTTTAGGCCCAGTACCATCCACCATTTTTTAAAGGAAAAATTACTTAAATACACAACACTTCTTTACCTATTCTCAATATTTTCCTACTCTTTTACTAAAATACAAAAATCCCTTATTTTCCCCCAATTCAACTTAACCGGATACTTTATTAGTTTAAGTATCCGGCCGTTATTAATTAAAGTATCCGCGCTGTTATATTATGCATCCTCCCGTTAATTAAGTTTGGTAATTAATGAAAGAGTAGGGAAAAGAAGTAATTTCTTTCTTATACTATGTGATTTGCCTAATTTTTACAATTTTTAAATATGATATATATATTTTTAGGCCCAGTACCATCCACCATTTTTTAAATATGATATATATATTGATAAGGTTGTGATAGAATGAATGATACGAGGTTTCAGATTTGAGTTTTGAGTATGAAATTATTTTTATAAGAGAATGTTTTACTTTTAATGTGAGATTTTTTAGCGCAAATTTAAATTTAGTTGAACCTCAATACAAATTAATACCAAACACCAAGTGAAGCAACAAAAAAAAAATCTATACAAATAGGCCACTTATTAAGTAATTAGCATAGCTTAAATCCATTTCTTTCCCTACTAATAAAATTACTATTTTGCCACTGAATTTACTATTGAAAATATTAACGGACTGTTTTCATAGATATTTCAATTGAATAGATAGACTGAAAAGAAAATATAGTAATGTTTTCATAAGAAGTTCTCTACTATTTCAATGAAACCTGTTTTTCATCATGCATTTTCCCAATAAGTTGGTTTGATAAAACATAAACGAAAAAATCATGTTCTATAGCATAAATATTTTATTGATTCACGGGGGAAAAAACTTTTGTTTCTGGCTATGCTTGTTATTGCTTCTTTGATCAAAAGAGTAATAATGTTATTGTTTACCTAATTTAATTGACTATCTAAGAGCCAAAAAGTATTGAAATTTCAGCAGCCCTTTGGATTTGGCACTACTGCACTAGGTAATAGTAAGTCTTCAAAGGTATTGAAATTTTGTTTATTGTAAAATTAATTAATTATATTTTTAGATGACTTATGACACTGATTAATTTACAAGTAGAGAGTTAATGGATATTGAACAGACTTGGAAATGGAGAGACTGAAGAAAAATTACTTCCCATTTTCTAGAGTATCAGCTGAAATATATTTTTTATTTTCAAAATTAATCAATTAAGAGATTTGATTATATTCACTTGAATTGGCTAAAACACTTAAATTTGCAATTGGATATCTTTCAATGAAAGAAGAGTAGTGAGAACACATAATTTATTTTTTGCGATATTAGTTAGTTACCTAATAGCAACAATTTAATACTACTACAAATAATAAAATATTAATAATAATATTAGTAAGAAGAAAATATTGTCTCAAGATCATTTAGGTATAATCTACAGCAATACTACGACAACGGACCAAGACCCAGACCCCCGATCGTTAACACGAACCCATACCCCTGTACCAACCACAACACGAGATATGACTTCGCCCCAAAATTGTCTCCAGACATGACCAAACCCCAACCATATTCTAACCCTAACCATTGATTTGACAACCAACCCCAGCCACGACCAGGACACAAACCTGATGCCAACTCAGGACCTAACTTTGACCTCGATCCCGAGTTGAGATTAGAGACTTGATGTTAAGCCATGACCTGACCTTGACCCTAAGTCAGGGTTGATCAAGTTTGAAGTCTAACATAGGGTCGGGAGTCAGGTCTTGGGTTGAAATGATGGTAAGGAGTCGTCGAATTCTAGATAGAGGTTTGGAGTTGAGACCTAGGTCAGTAGTCAAGTACCAAGTAGGGGTCAAGATCCAAGTCCCACGTTTGGGTCAAGAGTAAAGTCCCAGATCAGGGTTAGGATTCTAGACCTAGGTCGGGGCTAAAGTTATGTCCCAAGTAGGGGTCAACAGTCATGTCCCGAGTTAGGGTTGGGAGTTGGGTCCCAAATGGGTCATGTCTTGGGTGTTAGGTCAGGGCTAAGCCTGTGGTTAAGGGTAGTCTCGAGTCCTAAGCCAGGGTTAGGAGTTGAGTCCCAAATTGAGATAAGGAACAAAGCTAGGAGTTGGGAGCGAAAGTTGGGTCATAGGTTAGGATCGAGTTTAGTGTGATTTCGGGCTAAAGTCAAGTGACGAGTCTTGGTTCGTGGTCAAGAGTTTGAACCGCATGTCCCATGTCGTGTCCATAGACGGGGTTGGAGTCTGGGTCCTAAATTGGGGTTGAGTGTTAGGTCCCAAGTCAAGGTTGTGAATTGGTTTGCGACACGGGGTATAGAGTTTGGTCCAGGGTCATTTTCGGGTTCATGAGTCATATATTAGGTCTAAGTTGAGAGTTAAGTAATGGTACTAGGTAGGGTTAAAGGTTGAGTCTCGAGTACTTGGTTGGGGTTGGGAGTGGTGTTCTAATTTGAGGTCGGGTCCCTATATTGGTTTGTGCTTCGAGTTGGAATCAGGGCCTAGAGTCGAGTCCCGAGTCAAGGTCGGGATCGGGAGTAGGATCTTGGGTCTCGGGTGAGGGGTTATGTATTAGGTCTAAGTCGAGAGTTGAGTAAGGGTATTAGGTAGGATTTGAAGTCGAGTCTCGAGTACTTAAGTTGGGGTTGGGAGTCATGTTCCAATTTGAGGTCATCAGGTCCTGATTTTGGTTTGGGCTTTGAGTTGGAACTGGGGCCTAGAGTAGAGTCCCAGGTCAAGGTTGGGATTGGGAGTGGGAGTTGGGTCGCGGGTTATGTTTTTCAAGGTGGAGTCGCGGGCACCTATCATGATGTTTAAAGAGAGTTTTTAAAAATGTTTTCCTAGGAATTATTTTTCTTATATTGGGAAAGAATAAGCCAATTTCAAAAATATTTTTCAAAATATTAAAGTCAACTAAATATGAAAAAATTGAAAAACATCACCACAGATATTACATTAGAACTTATCTATTACTCATTCAATCCATTTTACTTGTCATAGTTTCGTTCGCACACCCCTTCAGAGAAATGTTAACTAAAATGATAAAATTATTAAATTTTCTAATGGAGTACTAGATATTGTAACATAGTAATTAGAGAACTTTCCAAATCCACATTGGCCAATTCACATTCACAATGTGTATGGTTGTTACACCAACAAAGTCCATCGTTGTTGGTGAATTCATTTTCGACTTTTCACCTTTTTCTTGACAAAAAAAAGACTTAACAAAGAAGTCAAGCTTTAATTAGTTAGCTCATTGACAAATGACTACCCACTTTCTATTTTATTGTTTGTTTAACTGCTTTACATATTTGGAATAAAAAATAAATGGAGACAGATATGCCGTGATGAAGAAGCACATTAATTAACATATATACACCTCAAAAATAAATACAAAAAATTGAAACTTGGTTATAGTGACATGAGGCAATACGTGTATTATTATTATTTTGACAGATAAGGAATGATGTAAGTCCCAAACTACTTGTTTGATACGCCAAAGTTTAGATATTATTATTTGTAACATTTATCCTCTTTACTAATAATGACATCACCTATTAAGGTGTATGGTTCATATGATTCTAGTGTGTATTATGTGATTTCATATAATAAAATTTTATTGGAAAAAAATCGTTTTCTACATTTTACTTTATACAAAATATGATACGAGAACTTATATCAAAAAGTAATTTTTAATTGTATTTTCTGAGAATGACGTTAAAATTTGATACTCTCAAATTATATTTTTTTTAATTGATATAAAGTGATCGATGTTAAAATATATAATGCAATAAGATTAAGGTTGAATTTTATGAAAAATGTGGTGAGGTATTAGATTTAAGTAAGATTGCAAGCTTATGAATATTATTTCATATAAGGGGTTTGGGGAAATATTTATGATTGTTTTATAATCTAAAATGAGCATTGACAACCCCAAATCTCTGTTACTAATTTTCCCCCTCATTTTAACTTTCTTTATCAAACAATTTTTTTTAAAATCAGACAAATTTTAATATTTGCAACCATAATCTATTCAAGAGAATCAATAATTTGTTTCTAAATGATAGTATTATTTTGATGAGACCTTTATGAATAACATCCAAATCGGAAAAGGCCTAGGCATTTTGCCATCATAATAAGGTACAAAAAAAACAATATTTTGGATGTGAAAGATTCTGCTAATTTTCAGAATCTTCACGATATAATTGAAAATACACTTATTTTTATACTAGTCACCTCTTTAATATATGATTAATTAATCCATTACATCACTGATCACATCAACAGTTTCGATTGCAACAAATTTAAAGTGACGGAAAAACAAATTACAATCACAAATATGATATGAAATCATAAATAAAATATGAAAAATCATATTTTTATTCATTAAGATTGTGAGTATAAATTTGTTGATCCCTAGATTCACAAATTTATGGAATATTTGAGATGCCTTTTTTAAGAGAATATAACACACTTTACATAGACATGAACTATGATTTAGGGTTGACTGTTGAGTAACTTCCAAGAATCTTAATTAAAATTAAATACAAACTTTATAGAGTTTCCAACTAAAATTGAACACATCTTGTAATCCTACAAATTTTCAATGTCTACCGTTATCTAGAATATAACTTAAAGAAACGACATAATTATAAAATTTAATTAGCAACACTAGGAAAGTCCAGTCAAATCTTTAAAATTACTACACCAAAAAGGGCATCACACACCTAAAATAACTATTGAAAAAAATAAAAAATATTTTTACCGTTTTAATTTATTTGCCTAATTTTCTATTTTTAACTATTTTTAAAAAAAAAGTTTTTTATTTTTTGATAATCTTTTCATTTCAACTTTTCACATAACATGTTTAAGACCATAAAATTAAAAAAATATCTCTCAAAAAATTGCTCTACCAAAAATATGTCAAAAAAGCAACAACAAATGAAAAAAACACCACTTCAATTATCAATTCCCATTAAGAAAAATCACAGTTCACATTAAATCTAACCATTAAAATTTATTAAATATTTGACAAAATTAGAAGTGCACAATAAATTTGAAGAGTCAAAAGTATATAGTGTATATATATCCCAAATATGAGGGGGTATTTATTTGGGAAGCTTACCGAAATTTCATACATTTGAGGCTAATATATTCTATCTTATAGTAAAAGTTTTCTCAATCACAAAACTTTTGAATTTTTCATTGTTTTCGAATATATTCTTTGGTAGTCCACTACATTACAAATGATACATTACTTAATGGGAGAAATGTATCCGAAAGGGAAGAGATGTATCAAGAGAGAATAGGATGTATCCGAGAGAGATTTTTGTAATTTTTCTAAATGGTAAGAAANTTATTTTCTATTTTTAACTGTTTTTAAAAAAAAGTTTTTTATTTTTCGATAATCTTTTCATTTCAACTTTTCACATAACATGTTTAAGACCATAAAATTAAAAAAATATCTCTCAAAAAATTGCTCTACCAAAAATATGTCAAAAAAGCAACAACAAATGAAAAAAACACCACTTCAATTATCAATTCCCATTAAGAAAAATCACAGTTCACATTAAATCTAACCATTAAAATTTATTAAATATTTGACAAAATTAGAAGTGCACAACAAATTTGAAGAGTCAAAAGTATATAGTGTATATTTATCCCAAATATGAGGGGTATTTATTTGGGAAGCTTACCGAAATTTCATACATTTGAGGCTAATATATTTTATTTTATAGTAAAAGTTTTCTCAATCACAAAAAATTTGAATTTTTCATTATTTTCGAATATATTCTTTGGTAGTTCAATACATTACTTAATGGGAGGAATGTATCCGAAAGGGAAGAGATGTATCAAGAGAGGATAGGGATGTATCCGAGAGCGATTTTTATAATTTTTCTAAATGATAAGAAATTTTAAAGATTATGATATTTTAAGTTGTGTATTTATGTAATTTTTCCCATTTTTTCTCCTCTCAAATCTATAATCTGAATATATTTTTTTTTTGGTAAAACTACTAATCTTAATATACCTTTTCATATGATTAAGTGCAAATCTCTACCTAATCACGGCAAGTCACCTAATATAATAATTAATAACCCTGTCTTCTAGAAACAACAACGACTCCCCACACAATTACGAAATATACTCTTCTATGCGCACGATTGGACCATACAATATTATTTTTGTCAACATCTCCTTTCCTTTCTTACCATAATATGCCATCGTTTTAAGTTGTTTGTTCCACTTTTTAACAATTTTTAATTTTAATGTATAACACGTTTAAAATATATTTTTATCTTAAAATTATAAAATTAAAAGATTAATAATAAATTTTTTAAATAAGACATATCAAAATATCAACATATTGAGGTCTTAGATAAGATGATTTGGAGGCTACTGATTAGAGTAAAAGGTCAGTAGATAATTAAGTTTTGGTTCACTTTTCAGTGGATTCAAGTTTAGTTGGACCTCGTTAGCGTTGTATCTATTGTAATAGTATTAGTTATATACATAGTATTATATTTTCAATTACCACATAATTTCATTGTGTATTGCTTATTTTCTTGAATGTTTTATACTGCTTCTCTTGTTAATTGTTTATCTCACAGTTATATTACCCTTTTTTCCATAAATATTTGATTTGCTATACTTAAATACGTTGAGAATCTTTCGAAATAAGTTTTTTGTCCCAAAAATAATAAGTGTGAAATTGAACATGTGTTTTGATTGATATAAAAATGTCAAAAAGTCATATTCGACAGCCCCATCTCCACCGGCCCTCCTTCTTGGTGCCTCGAAACAAATAGAGACACATTGTCCCTAGCGTTAACGCGGAAACACCTTTTTTATTTCTTTTTTCAATATTTCCTCCTCATTTACTACTATTTCCTTTCACCTTCCCTACTTTTTCCTTTTTCCCCCAAACTTATTTTTTAATTTTTTTATTATTTTATGTGTAAATTTTTAATTTTATAATATATTTTTATATTAAAAGGATGTGATAATATATATTTAAGTTTATAGATTTTAATTCTCATGATTCATCTTGATTGAATAAGTAGAAAAACTTGGATTTAAAATAAATTATAAATATTTGTAAGATTATAAATCATCTCACTAATTATTACTTTCTCTATCTCTAAGGTTTACTAATTATTTAACTATTGGAGGGTCGGTCTCTTTATATGTGTTGTCCGAAAAGAGAAGTTTGATCCTGGCTTGACATGTCGAATCAAATTTGTAATTCATAAAAATACTCCTTTCATCTTAATTTATTTATCTTTTTTATTAGTTTACAAAAAAAATATCTCCTTCCTTTTAAATTTAACTCTAAAAAAAAACTATTCTTTGTTTGAGCTCGGAAGATACAAAAGGTCTTTTTATTTTTTGTTGAAAAATTGTGTCCAAGTAAATATCTAAATACATAAATTAAACGGAGGGAGCGCTATCTTATGATTAGGTATAAAAAATATCATTCTTAACTTTTATATTTTAGTCAAATATTGCTCTATAAAATAAAACGAAGCAACTATTCAAACCTCATTTATTATTTGAAAATGAATTGTGTAATTATTATCTAAAAAGTTGATTGATTTTTTTCCCTTTGAGTATGATCTAGTCAAGTATATTAGTATAATAATAATATCTACATATTTTATATCATAATAATAACTACATTAAATAATATCTACATATTTTAATTTTCAAATTTGGAAGTTATTAGGAAAGTAGTAGTAGTATTTATAACATGACAAACCAAACTTGGTACTACTACCAACCACCCAATATATAGCCTCATTTATTTCAAGCCCCAATCCTCATCCTCCTAAAAAACTATATACTAAAAATATAAATATTCCTTATTCTTCTCCTTCAAATTCTCAAAATTCTCTCTTTTCAAATTTCTTCAAAAAAATCACATTTCAACGGCAAATCAAATTTGGGGTTCTGGGTATTTCAAGAAAATGGATTCTGAAACCTTAAAAGATTCGTATAACGAAGAAATCATCGAAAAATTAACCGAAGATTTTACAGAGCAGTTGAGTATGAAACAACAGATAATCGAAGAAGATGGTTATGAGGACGACGAGGAGGAGGAAGTTGAAGATGATGATGATAATGAAAATGAAGAGGAAGAGTTTTCTTTCGCGTGTGGGATAGACGCGCCGCCGATAGCGGCGGATGAGATGTTTTACAATGGTCAAATCCGACCTCTGTTCCCGTTGTTTAATCAGAATCTTCTTTTATCCGACGAAGATTTAGAAGCTTTGAAGGAACAATTACCGATCAGGCCACCGGTAAAGAAGATATTTATACAAACGGAAGATAACCCAATTCCGGCGACTTCAAGTGAAGAAATCGCCGGACCCTTTTGTGAATGGTCGAAAAATAAAGCAATTGAAGCAACACGGGACAATCCAGAGGTATGTAAAAAGAGTAATTCAACCGGATTTTCAAAGCTATGGAGATTTAAAGACTTTCTTCACCGGAGTAACAGTGACGGAAGAGATACCTTTGTGTTCTTAAACCCAACAACTCCGGCGGCAAAAGTAGAGGAAAAAGTTGTTCCGAAAGATGAAACGACGACGTCGGAGAAGAAAAAGAAGGAGATCTCCGGCGAAGTGAAAGTCATCGGAAAAGTAACGAAGAAGACGAAGAAAGTTGTGAAGAAGAGTGAAGGGGTTTTAGCTCATGAAGCTTATATGAAGAGTAAAGCTAAAGCTGAAGATCGCCGGCGATCGTATCTTCCTTACCGGCCGGAGCTCGTCGGATTTTTCACAAATGTGAACGGTGGATTAACGAAGAATGTGCATCCATTCTAAGTGAAAAAATCTTTCTTTTTTTTTGCCTTCTTGGGTTATGGAAATCTTTAATTAATTTTAATATTATAGTAATGTAATTTGCTTAGTCAATAATTAGATTTGTTTGATTTAGATCATGGCCTAAGGGATTATGAGGTATAAGTTGGCCTTTTTTTCCCCTTATTGAGCTTTGTAATGTAAAATCTTTAATTCACCATATAATTATGTACTTAAAGACTCAGGTCTTTCGGAAACAATCTTTTAATTTTTATGAAATAGTGATAAAATTTGTATATATACCTTATTCTTTTCAGAATAAAATTGTATTGAATATATTTTATTTTTTTTGATAACAAGGGAAATCCACAGCCGCTACGCTTTGGGTGCGCACAGAGTAAAATTCCCGCTCCTATGCAATAGCTTGCAAATCACATAGGAGAGGTAATCCGCACTAGGCAAGCCTGGTGCGACGAGCTCGACCCAGAAGGCAAACCCCTTGCTTCCGCTGGCAAGGGGTTTCGAACTTGAGACCTCCAACATGGAAGTTCCAAGTCCAAACCACTGGGCCACCCCGAAGGGTAATTGTATTGAATATATTATTCGCGTTGATTTTATTATTACAGTACTTCTACGACCTTTTGATCCTTTAATTGATGGTTGTTAATATTATGAGTTATCACAACACCATGTTTATTCAATAAACACAATTTCATTTTTCAATTGTAGGTATTTATTTGCCGTTGGGTCTAGTTTTGTATTAGTTGTTCGTTGGGTAACATATACTTGTACAAAGTGCATAAAGGTTATCATTATTGAAGAAAGAGGGTATAAACAAAGAAATAAGAAAGGAAACATGTTTTCTTATCGGCTAAATTGAAAACTAAACTGTTAAGAATTGTTATTTAATGATGAATATTTTATTGATTTGGTTATAGACCTATGCTTAAGCACATAATAACATTAACAACGATAATAACATACTAATGCAATTTTACTAATGAAGTACGAAGAGGATAAAATATATACAAACTCTACTCCTTTTTTGGGAGACAGAAAAATTGTTTCCAATAGACATCTAACTCAAGAAAAAATAAAAACTACGACAAAAAAATATGATAATCGAAGTACAAGAAATGACAGATAGTAACAAAAATTGTAGTATAAAAAAACTACAAGAGTAAAACTACGACGAGACTACACTCAACTATGTATTAACCTTCTACCCTAATTCGTGTGCTGCATTACTTCCTATTAAGGTCATATACTCCATAAGTTGAAACAGTGGCATGTCTTGTCTAATCATCTTTCACCAATACCTCTCCGACCTACCTTAACCTCTCATAAAATCATATTGTAACACATTGAACTTCCAGACTTTCGTTAATTTGAATCGTTTCACGCATGAAATTAGACCAAACTCGATGAATTTGATTTTGCCAAGGTATAAAGGTTAAATCTTTAGTGTAGAAAGAATAGTGTATTTGAATTAAAGTCATAAGGGACATCTAACACATAGTTGGTTGAAAGCTTCTCTACCAATTAAGTTTTCGTATAAATTTATACTAGGCTCTACTTCAAACAAACATATCTCTTTGAATATAAAGAATTGTGTAGACCATAATCTATAAATTAATGGTCTTCTCGTCCATTTTTCAAAGCATCCAACTGTTTGTCATTCTGAATTTGAATCAAGAAGTTATAGTCATTTTAGTGAAATCTTGTCAAACAATCACAGTTGAACCGAACCATAATTGAATTTTACGAACCTTAATAAGTCTAAAACAAAATTAAATGGGGATTGTTCCAAGTGAATTTACGATTCATGTCACGGTCTGTATATCTGGTAAACGATCTATATATCACATGTATATCTGGATATATTTTTTCAGATTTTATAAAAAGTTATTTTGAGTTTATTTACTCACTTTCACTTTTTGGTATACCCCTACAACCTCCAAGAGCTCTCTTTTACCCTACGAAATGTAGGTAAGTATTTTTCATAATATTACAACATAAATTCAAGAATTTTTACAAGATTCAAACATTTATCCTCCTATGTCTACTGAAATCAAGAACTCAATCCTAAGGGTCAAGACTTGATTTTGAGGAAGATCTACCACATATCAAAGGGATTATAACTTCTTACAAATCAATGTAATCATACTCTCATGATTTCTAAGTAATTCTAACATATGATTATGTATCATAAGCAATAATTTATGCTCAAAAACTTATAATATTACCTAGGACTTTCCGGCGCGGATACTAATTTAGTCAGGCTTCAATGTGTGTATTGGACACCGGATGAAAAATAAAATAAAAAATCTATTGTGTATTTTAGTTTTGACTTTTGACCTTTGTGTCACTTTATAAAAAATATTTTTTTTGTAAGACTTGTTTCTTAAATGCTTTTAAACTATGTTTCCGCTTCTATCTAAATATATACTCATGTTATGAGTACGCTTGGGCCAACAATTGCAACGGATGCCCGCTAGACCTAGGGTCTAGGATCGAGGAGTGATATATTCATAGTCAACTTCTTACATCTTCGCACTAGAATATCCACACATCTCATGATCTTCACATATCCAAATCATTTCAGCCTTATTGTCCTTTACAGGAGCCATTCTCACCTTATCTTAGTTATCATAATTTTTTTTATAAAAATTCAAGAAAGGAGGGTTGTACAAAAATGACCAAATTGATCATGGTGACAATAATTTTGAAAGTTAGGCTTATCTATTAGATGCCGTCAAGAAAAAAACTCAGTCCAACCATGTCCTTGTCTAATGCAAGTTTTGGGAATTTAATGTTTTTTTGGGTCTCATCACACACACGAGCATTCTATGAAGTATCCTCCAACTTCCATCAGAAAAATTTGAACATGTAATAGCACATGGGGCTGCTCTTTATTATTCAAAAAACAAAGATATTATTCTTAACAAATAAATAAATAAATAAATACGTTCAAAAAATTATAGAAAAAATTAAAAGGACCATCGATGGAATCTAAAGTAGTTGCATTAAAAGGACAGATTATTTATGTCACTTCCTCCGTCTTACTCCATCCGTTCACTTTTACTTGTTACACTTTAACTTCGCATATTTATTAAGAAAATAATTATTGATATATATATTTTACCAAGTTATCCCTATTAAATGATGTCTTGAAAATAATTTGAAAAATAAGTATTTAATATTAAAGGTAAAACATGAAGAAAAAAATTATAGTATTTGCTTGATATGTCAAAAGTGACAAATAAAAATGAAAATTTATTTTAGAAATAAGTGACAAGTAAAAATGAACAAAGGGAGTATATTAATTGTTTATTTTCTCTTTTATACTCTTTTATGAAGTCATAAATATAAATTATAGTTTCATTAATTTATGCCTTAGGAATTTTTGTTGAAAACTTTACAAATTTGTTTATACTTTCGAAAAAGAATTAATTGTAAAGGTAAAATTAAAAAAAAGGAAAAATCTTTTTGGCCAGAATGATATTTTATCTATGTTATTTTACCTTTTTAAACATTTTTACCTTTTTAACTTTAATATCTTTTAACTAAAAAATGGAAAAAAATATCAGTTTATTTTAAAATTAAAAAATATTATAGTTTTTTAAATTTTCTGGTCAAATTCTGACCAAATTTCTGGTCATTTAGCACTTCCCATAAAAAAAATATTAATTCTATCTTGATATTTTAAAGTGACATATAATTAAGGACAACTATCTCTAGTAATATGGACAATTAATATGGGACAGTGGGAGTAAAACTCTTAGGTCTTGTTTAATTTCCTTTAATACGAAAGATAAGGAATAACTAATTTTGAAATTAATTTTGGATGAATTTATCCACATTTAGTTGGATAAAATTACGAAATCTTATCTCAAAATTAAAATGTTATTTTTATTTCATATTAATTACGAAATAACTTGTTCCGAATCGAATGAATATTTAGAGATGGGGGCATTTTTATAGAGATATTAATTGGGCATACATGCTTGAGCCGACCATGCACAGATAGTGAACAAGAATTAATTAGAACATCCAACAAAGCATTTATTAGTTATTTTGGCTGCTAAAATTTAGTCCTTTTGTTCAATAATAGGTGTTTACTATGCTACTATTTTGAGATATCTAATAATATTTGTTTACTTTATGAAATCAATGGATAATTTTACACTTAGTTTCTATACTTTTATCGTTAATTATAGTCATTTCCTTATTACATTTTTCAAAACATTGTATTTATTATATTCAAAAGGTAATTTATTAAAATTACACATCTATTTATAATTTCTTAATAAGTATGCAAAGTCAATAGTGATCTTGTTGGAGTTAAAGTTAGGAAGAAAAATTAAGAGTTGAGGTTAGAAAATGATTTTTGAAAGTGAAGTTATTTGGACTTTGTGAGTGAAAATTGAAATAGTATTCCTCAAAATTTATTTTTCGAATTTCATATTCTCTAATTTTTAAGTTTTAAGTTGAAATAATAAATAAAATTTTAAAACAAACATTAAATCGTCAATATTATTTCAAAATATTTGAATTTGAAATAAAATATATGGCTCAAGGGTTGTTGAAAGGCAAGGAGATGACATTTATTTCGTTGGGCATAGGAATTGAAGCATCAAACTATCGGTACAATAGACTGAGAAATTTTAAAGAGTTTCTCCATTGAATAAGGTACAATAATTGTGATACTTTCTTCGACACAATTAAAATTTCGAGAGTCAATAAAAAGTGTAATTATTTTTAAAATATTTGAAATTAGTAATTATTATTATTAATAATAAAAAATTTATATAATATTCAAAATGCTTACAATTTCTATGTCTGAATTTATAATTAAAATTTTAAAAATTTGAAATAAATTAGGACGACAAATAAATTGAAACAAAAAAGGGGTATTATATGAGTTTTGCAGTTTAGAGATTTGAACGAGGTGACAGAAAAAAAGAAGTTGCAGTATAAGTCCCTATGGAAGTTGCAGTGGTCATTAATGGCACTCATGTTTTGTAGGTGTGCCTGCAAACATTGATGAATTACTGCTCCTTTTAAAATGAGACTGTAAAGGTCGAATGAGTAAGTTGCAATGCTATCATGATTCCCATTAAACATTTTGCCAATCATGCACATCCAAATGTACTTATTAGTAAAAGACAGGGCGTGAGGCGAGACATTTTATGTAGCATGGGGTGAGATGTAAGTCTCGAGATACGGGGCGTAGTCTCAATATATATTTACTTTTATAATTTTATTACTGAAAAAAGTAAAATTTTCAATTATTTTATAAGTAAATTTTAATAAATAACCTATAATGATTTTTATTTGAGAAAGGTATTAATAATCAATACTGAAGAAAAAAGTATTACAATTACTATTTGAGAAATATCATTACAACAATAATAAAAAATATGATTTAAAGCAAAAAAAGGTTCAAAAACCAAAAATGAATAAAAAAACGTCCAGAACTTACGTTTTTATGCTTGGAGCTTACGCCCTATGGATTTACGTCTTTAATTTGTGCCCGGAGCGTTTTTGGTACGCCCCGCTCCGAGACTCACCTCAAAAAATGTTTTTGAAAACACTGAGTAGTAATATAGAATCTCATTTGGTAGGTGATTTGTAGGTAAGTTAAGCAAACACTAAATTCTATATAAATAATATCATGTTGAATAGTACATAGTTGGTTAGAAAATAAGATACTTGTGTATAAAAAATTAATGTGTTTGATTTGAAATTAGAAATATGCATAATTAATACATATATAAGTTAAGAAGTATTTATACATTATTTTGTATAGAATAGAAGATGGAATAATTAATACATAAATAATTAAATTCTCCGAAATAAATAATATCATGTTGAATAGTACGTAGTTGGTTAGAAAATAAGATACTCGTGTATAAAAAATTAATGTGTTTGATTTGAAATTAGAAATATGCATAATTATTATACATTATTTTATATAGAATGGAAGATGAAATAATTAATACATAAATAACTAAATTCTTCGTATTAACTTCTCATTCAGAACCTTCATTGGTCTTCTATAGCTACTATCTTGAAGAACAATGCCAAAGAAAGTGTCAAATCAACGAGGGTCAAGTAACATGAAACGGTGGGAGTAGTCGTACAAAGATTCAATGATTCATGAAGAATGTTTATGATTCAAGTAGAAAAGATAGGAAACAAAAGGTGCTGAACTAGTGTAAATAACATTTTTCATTTCATCACATGTCAAGGTTTACAAATCTATTGCAGGACAAATACATATACATATAAATCTGAAATTTTGTTGCTTAGACATTTCACTTAACTAGGAATAGAAACAACAGCTTCTTTTGACATCCTCTTTCATTTTTGTACATATACTAGTTGTTTTATAGGTCTAACACCTTTTGACCTCATCGTAAATTTTAAATGAGCTACTAACTCGCAATCTACAGTCTGTGGCACCATTTTCATTTTCGTGCACACGCGTAGAGTTATGAATCCTATCGACTATGCAACTTGAACTTCTCTTGGCGGGTTGTTGCTCAACTAACTGAGGGGGCATGGAATCTGTACTTTCATCTTTGTAGTTCATGAAAGCTCCTAGGGCACCAAGAAACCCCTCATGCCGCAAGAACATTGCTTTGGCCTCACCCTTCGACCTGCACATAGTGCATTCTGTTAACTTGTGAATTCAGGAGAGATTACCTAGCAGGAGTCAAAAGTGATAAAATGCCAAACCACGTTTCAGTGAGAGCTAGTGAGCACTATTTTATTTTTAGAATGGTAACATAGCTAGCGAGAACTATTTATCCCTTATGTTAAAAGAGTATGCCAATCGATCAATATATCCTATGAAGTTCACACCAATTCATCACTAAGAAACTAATGTTATTCAAAAGATCTTTTTTTGTCAGGATGGTGTCCAGGCAAGCTTGTGCACACCTCGATTGTTTCACTGGATACCTGCTACGTCCCACTAGCATGGGTACCAGGTAACTCTACTAACCAAGGCTTATAATTCAAATGAAAATTATGGGAGCTTTATTTTCTTGGGTAAGTAACTTGGTAGTAAGGAAGATACCAATTATCTGACTATAGGTGGATATAGCAATTACCAGAAATCAACTGCAACGGAGATTGTGTCCATTGTATAAGCATGGTCACGAATGAAGAATCCTCCCAAAAAGATGCGCTTGAGCCCAAAACGAAGAGCATTTAAGTATGCAATCTAGAAAAGCAAAACCCAATTTAAGAAATAAGTCAGCAACAATAAGAAAATGACTTCTTTACAAATTTAACAAATAAATTATAGCAAAAGAAGGAGAGGCCCTATATTTCTTCCATTTCATGAGCGCTGGTTGCAAAGTCATACTTCGCAACTTATTCAGGTGTTCATGTTTGCCATTCTTGTTCAGTCAAAGCATCACTTCGGAACAGAATATCTAACATACTAAACCTTAGACCAACTTGGTGACACTTGTACAAAAATCAATTTGTTTAATGAAGACCACTATAATGAAATGTTTCATGGCAGAAAAGAGCATCATAAAATNACTGTGTTCACTTCTCGCATTATTTTCTTGATGTTATTGTCTCCTTTGGTGATTTTACACTATTTTCTTATTGGATGTTATGTTTTATATATTTTTTGTCTTTTACTTGGATTTGATGTACTTGAGCTGAGGGTCTTCCGGAAACAGCCTCTCTACCTCCACGAGGTAGTGGTAAGGTCTGCGTACACTCTACCCTCCCCAGACCCCACCTAGTGGGATTCCACTGGGTATGTTGTTGTTGTTGTTGTTGTTAATGAAGACCACTATAATGAAATGTTTCATGGCAGAAAAGAGCATCATAAAATCAAAATAGGAAATATAACTTCATTGAGGAACCAAAGTAGCAGAGATGCATGTGTATAACACCACCGGAGAGTTTCTAGAGATGAAAAGACTACAGACTAATGCAGAGGTCGTATTAGGTTGTAGTATCTTCCAATATTTGATGTCATTTTAACAACACTATGACATGTTACAATCAAAGTCCAAGAATATACACAGTTACTGTCAGCATGAAGTGAAAATGAGCAATACGAGGTATCCAATAAGTAATGGGTGGATTATTTATCTGCTCTTCACCTGAGTTTTCTTTCAATCCTTCTTTGTATCCTTGTGAGAGGAGAGTAGTATGCAAAACAAATCTAATCGGAACAGTATTATTCTTAATATGGAGAGAAATGAAATATTCTCAGTCAGGAAAGGCTACAGATACTGCTGAGAGAAACATCATGACCCGCATAATTACCTGTCCGATGTTATTTGAGATCATCCTTAAGAGGGACCGGGCAATGTCTTCTGGTTTGTAGTCTTCGAGCTCTTTGTTTTCTGAGATTGCCTTGCCGAAGCTAGACGCTATGGCTGTTGATGCAAGGCCAATCTGTCATGTATCACTAAATAAGCTTTTGGTATGTGAATAGCGCATTTAGAAAAACTGAAAATATGGGAACTCGATTTGCAAAATACATCAACTCCTCTTATGATAGATTTCAATTACTTGGCCAACATCCAACAGCAGAAACAGTGGTCAAATAAGGAACTGTTTAGTGGAGTTAATGAGTTCATCTATAACAACTGAAAACTGAAAGGATTTGCAAATGAAAAAGGTACGGATAGCCTCAAATTATAATGGAGGATAAAATTAAGACATTTTGTATAGTAGAGGAGCATTTTAGACCCTTTTCCCTAATTTTAATGACTTTTCTCCAAATTCTCACCAACTGAAGGGGCGGTGTATATTTCAAGCAATTAGTGTAATCAAAGGCGAAAGCGCAAAAAAGCTCTAAGGTCCGGGGGGCTTTAAGCGCAAAGCGCAAATAAAGCATGGGCTTTAATGAAAAAAGGCGCAAAGGGAGAAAAAAATACAACTATATATGTTTATTCCAAGACTAATAATTATAAACAGGAATGACAAATATATGACCAATGAAATTGAATTTTTTTTATTATAAAGTGAAATTTCAATTGTTTAGTGTCAATTCTTCATAAGAGGCTCATTGGCAAGGAAAAGTTTGTCTTAGAACCTTGATGACGACACTGAAGCGCACATAAAGCGAGGCAAAGCGCTCAACACGTTTTGAGCCTCGCTTCAAGGCTTAAGCGCGCTTAAAGCGTGCCTTTGATAACACTGCAAGCAATACAAGAGAATTAGTGTCAATTTGCGTCTGGCATTGTTTGCAGCACCTTTCCAAAGCGCACATCATGACTGGAATCATTTCTTTCTAGTGCCTAGTGTCGACAAGGAAATTATTAAGAACATTTAGACCATTTAGACAATTGGGAACAAGATTGTGACTCCATCCATACTTTTGGGGATGAAATGAGAATTTCTGTACACAAGAGGCCCAATAAGAGCAAGAAAATATAAGACAAAAAATCCACTCAGGGGGGTGTGCAATTTATCAATTTGAGAAAAGGTATACACACAATGACACAAGACATGAACTTGAAAACTGTAACAAGCTAGCCTTAAAATTCTCCTGTATAAAGGTCTAACGTTGGCAGAGCACATCTGGAGCAAAACAGAAAGTAGATTAAAGGAACATGAACAAAAGGGAGATGCAGAATGAAGAGAAAAAGAGGCTTAAGAGGGTGGTTGACTCAACTTATCATTTCTTTATTCTTCACACTTCAAAGCGATGAGAAGGCACAAGCAAAGTTCACTCTACTAGTGTCATCCCTTTTTTGCTTGTGATCAAAAATGAATTTACTTTCACCTATCTTGATAAGAGAACCTTTACAGTCAAAACATAGTGGATTGAGGATGTGATGGACACAAATTGGGAGTTGGGAAAGAAATTGCTCAACTTGGACTAAAGTTTGGACTTTGGAGACCATTTCCATTTTCTATTTTTTCCATTACTCAATTAGACTTTTCTATATCCAAGATGTGACATATTGGACCTGTCGATAGTTTAAACTGCAACAGATCCAAATGAAAGACAGAAAAGGTGTAAAAGAGCATAAAGAAAAATAAATTACACAACAAAGTTTATACCTTTGAATAGTCCAATCCCCCATAAATATCTCCAACGAGCATGTCTATCACTCTGTTGTTTCCCTGATGGCTCAATTCCAGTAACTCATCAAAACTGTAATAACGAACACATAAGAAAATTCTGCAGAAAAAGAAAACAATTGACTAGATTGAAAATCACTACTTATAATTGAAATGAAAATAACCTTTGGCATTTGGTCAAAAGTTTCCCTAGTCCCAAGAAAGTGCCACCACCGACGCTAGTTCCACTAACTCTCTGAAATTTCCCATCTCCATCTACCTAAAAGGCATAAACATAAAATATTCATATAATAAAGAGTGAGTCGGCTATGAAGTGCCAAAATATGCAGTGGCATATGCAGAATTATTTGTGAGCAGTGTCAGCATTTAAAGAAGCGAAATGAACAAATCAAAGACCTATATCTAGAACAGTTTTGATCGAGTTTTTAGTTCTTAAAATGTATTAATGAAAACATCATCAGAAATATAATTCAAAGGAAATATTTTCCTCATTAAGACATGAAAAAGAATTTTTTTCCATCCACAATAAGGAATTTTTGGTATAGTTGATTATTATGGTTGTGGAGTTGGGGATCATTTATTTCAACATCATTTTTTTATTTTAATAGATAAGGCTAAGAAAATGTAAAACATACATGTCCAGCTGAGGCTCGAAACCCTGGCCTAATTAAGCTAGTAACGTGCTTAACCCATCAGACTAAGAAGTCTACTTTATACAGTACCGTCAAGTTATATTATGTATAGTTTATTCTTACATTTTATTTATAAGTAGTAAAATTTTCTGATCAACCGGCCTAAGGTAGCTCTGCCACTGAAAATACATAAAATTCATAATTGATTGCAGATATCACCCTGCTCTTGATAAAATTATGATTGAATTCTTTTCATTCTAGAACGGAAATATATACAAGCAGTTATGGCTCATAAAAGCCTCCTAACTCGTGGCTTCAGTCAACAAAAGTTTCCAGCAACTCAAGTCACAAGTGTGCATTAATCCTTTAGAAAATGCTATGAAGTCAAAAGGTCTTCTTACTTCAGGGTCTTATATTACTGTTCTAGTTCTTCTATATCACTCTGCATCTAGCAACCCATCAAAGCCCACCAGCCTGAGATGACTATGTAAACCTAAACTGTCAGTACTTCTGAAATTCATTAGCAACCCAATGCAGATTGTAGTGAATCTAGTCAAGTTCTTGGTCAAGATCATTTACACATGCTTACTAAATGCAGTAGTATACCAACGTTATCTTGCTGACATCAAAGTTAGTTGGAAAATAACATTTAAGAATGGGGATCTTCACATATGAGAAAACCCAAGGTAAATTCTTTACTTCAAGGGACCAAATTAACTAAGAAAATAACATAGTGGTTGTAGGTATTAACTTTTTTAATTTATAGATTGTCTGCTAACTACTATGCAGAAGATCAACTACTTTTCCTGCACGAGATAATATAAGCAATAAGAAATGCACCCACATGTTGAAAACAGAGAGATGAAAACTGCATGTTGGAAAACAGTGGAACAGTATGAAGCATATGGAATGTCATCTAAATCATGCGTGAAACAGGATAAGGAGAGCTTTGGTGAACTCCTTGCAGGTCCTAACCATTGAAGATCAGTGTGAATTATTGTTTACATTGAATTGGAGGAATCTAGCTGTGAAGCTTACCTTTATCATGCTAACCCCAGACCCAATGTTGACAAGGAGGTAGGGATACAAATCATTCTGATCTATCTGCACATACTCCTTTTGACCTCCAATATATGTATAAACTTCATGGTTGACAGCCTGCTCAGAGAAAAAGAGAGGAATGGGTCAAACAAACCTCTTTTTTTTAAAAAAAATAACAATATTTTGTACTAAAAATTAGAAAAGAGCAGGAAATTTATGCAGTTGAGAAGGTTTTCTGTTGCCACTGTGGTCTTAGCCTCACTAGTTAGGCTTAAATTCTGGAGACTTCTTGGTCTCGTGGAAAAGACTCAATAAATTAACAGATTTTCTGGCCTTAAAAAGAGTACTTCATATACCAGAAATTATCGAAATGTACCATACCAAGAAAGGGAAAGGTATTCCATATGCTACTCGTACTCAATTCAGCTAAACACTGGATGGAGGAGAGAAAAGAGAAACCACTACTTCCATGAGAAATGTGCCTTTATCAATCTTTTACCAGTCTTGAGGGCGCAGCATTCCATCAAGCAAGCAGTACAGAATCATGATAAATTAATAAAACAATAAACCCAGTAAATTAGGCAATACACACATATATCATTTCCCCAAGCAAGAAGCTAATATAGAGAAAAACGCATATGTATTCCTGGGACCACAAATACCTTCCAGGTACTTAATAGATTAAGTAAACCAAGGTGAAGATTGGCGGACAAAAGAAATATAAATTATTTTTAAAAAGGATTTCATGTGCCTGGACTTCAATATCTGAAGAAAATAGTACAAACCAAATACTGCTTTCTGCTATAAAAGAAAACCCACCTTAAGCAGAAAATTTGCTCCAGTAACAACAGACTCCATTTCCTCTACCTTGTCCAGAGTTAGGCCAAGTTTTTCTTTGAATAGATCGGCAAACTTGAAAGCTCCTCCACCTGTTGCCTGTTCAAGCATAAAACTCATCAAAAGGTTCCATGGGTCTTATAACTTTAGCATTTCACCATATAAATTAGTTACAAATATTATGACGAAAAATTCTACTACAGCTCTTCGGTGACCATGGGTGCTTTGACCCCCAAAAAGATATAGTCCAGCCATTGGCAGAGGGACATCTACAAGACCTGATTAATGTCTTTTCAGAAAATTGTACTACATGCAAGGGTTTCTGTGCAATGTTTTAGCTCTAAGCTTGAATTCTTTTATGAATACTATGTCTAGTGTATTTAGAACATTTTACCAATCAGACACTAATGCATACACTATTAACTCTGACACATTAGTTTAATTACACTTCATTGAATTGTGGACATTCCGATTAAAAGTTTTAACTACAGAGTACATTTTTATTTATTTATTTCAGGTCATTACCACTCCCCATGTGGCCTCTTCCTTTTTCTTTTGGGTTAGCCAAGCATTGCACATTATTTTGTTTATCGGTGTGAGACTCAAATTGAAGAACTCTACTTACTCTAATACCATATTGATTGACCTAAACCACCTTATCTTAAAGTTTAAATTATAAGAAAGGTCACTTATTTATTTATTTGGTTATTCATTTATTTGGTTATTCATTTATTTATTCTAGAAGGAGAAATGCATACACTATTTATTTCCACTATATAAAAACTTAATTTTCAAGAAGTATTAAACTTTGAAAGGACATTCTAACAATAAGAAGACTGCAGTGTGTAGCTTCCTCAGTACTTATCATTGAGTAGCTTCTCCAGCAAACCATAATTGATCTGCTGGACTTCTGGAAGCTTGTTTCATCCCACAATGGATACAAATATTTTTTCTTTCTAATGAAGTTTTAGGGTATAAAAATTCCTCAAAAAACTAAGGACTTGAGGAAAACTCTCCTATAATCACCTAATGGAGCAAATAAAAAGAAAAGAGGTGGGAAACAGAACCAACATCTTTGAAATAACTCCTTTACCTTAATCTTGATCTTGTCAACAGCATGAGAATGATGACATTGAGCACCTGTAACCATTGTAATATGTAAGATTTAGGGAGGTCATGACATAATACAACTTATTCAAAAGAAGCATAACAAACTGTGGGTATAAACTTTAAAGTGAAGATTTCCTCTTAAACTGAGCATATGATTCCTACGGTGACCAAAGTACCTAAAAGCTTAACTGAAACTACATATAAATGATATTTCTGTCCGTACTAGACTGTTTGTACACTTTAAATACGCTAAGGATTCTGTTCTGTACACTTTACTTGCAAGAATTCAAATTCTTTCAATCATCCACAGTTTAAAGTTTGTAGAAATGTTTTCTGTGCCACGTTAACTTAGAGATTATTTAATATTGTTCTTCCACTATCACTAATAAAATATATAAGTAAATTAACATCTTAAAGTCCATGTTAGTATTAAAGCAACTGCTTAAGTGTAGATCCAGCTGATCTGTTTTCTTTTTCTTTCCAATCTCCTCCAACTCCTGAATTCTCTCAGTGCTACTTACGAGCAAGAGTTTATTTCATGTGCTCTCTATTCGAGCTTCTTGACCATTGAGAGGCCATCTTTGTTGTCATCCTCTTCACTCTACTACACCGGAGAAGAGCTATGCTAGGAAAAGAATCCTTGCCCTGCGCCTCTATTTCTTCACTTTGTAAAGATGGACAACGGGACAGAAAAGAAACACAAAGGAGTAGACATAAGATACAAAATTTAATACTTGGTGGCTAAAATTGAAAATTTGGTTGATGTGTATACTGTGAATTATGAGCTGCATTACAAAATCTGGGTGAACTAAATAAAAAAGGAAATAGTGACAATCAGGATCAAGCTCAGCCACACATGTACATATTCCTAACGATGCTGACAGCTCCGATGAATTAGATTTACGTATAATCAAAGGAGAAACAATAAATTCTTCTTCACTTATCAAAATATATTAAGTTCATGTTCATAATCAAGCTCCCTATAATGATTACCTGGCTGCCAGTTCGTAACCAATTAAGTCACCATAGGAAAAACAATTACATCTAAGGTGTAAGCACCACAAAGAATACCTACCGCATTGTTGAAGTTTCTTGGAAGACAAAAACTTTATGCAGTCCTCAATCTTGCTAGTCTCGAATTTAACGAAATAAAGCCTGCCACTAAGAATGTGATGGTTAAGGTCTCCATTGGGAACTTCCTGTCTTTCTTTTGATAACGTTGGTGCCTCATCATTTGTGCTGCACTTACTGTTGGTTGAAAAGTATACAATCTTGATGAGGGAGCCTGCAAAAGAAAAGGTCCTTTCATTTAGCATTTTCCCTATTTTGGTCCTCAAAATATTCTTTAATAGGTAGTTAGTAGGAAGATTTTTAAAGCCAGCCAAGTTGCATAAAGCTTCTTCAATATCTGACTGTGTACATTGGAGATGCTTATCAACATATTGTAAAATAGTTAATTTCTGTTCTACTTATGAAAAAATTAGTGAGATTCTATATCCCTTTTATGGAACGCAAGGACTTCCGAATTCCAAAGTAGAGTAGGAAATGACAATTGTAAACTAAGACCGAAGTTCTGTTGCAAAGAAAACTAAGAATTTTCACTAAGACGCATTCAGATGTACCTTGAGTTCATAAACCATCTATCTAAAAGTTGATAATCTACAAAAATGCTTAAGTTACCTAGCACAGAAGAAACTGGTCGACTTCTGGAGATCACTCTCAGTTGATGATATTTCTTTATCACTCTCAGTTGATGATATTTCTTTATCACTCTCAGTTGATGATATTTCTTTGTTTTCAAAGAGTGGTTTTAGCTAGATTAGACCTTGAACAACTACCAATTCCAACAAGAGTCTTTTTGTTAATTTTGATCAGTCAATTCCAACAATTGTTGTTCCAAACTAGGGAATCATTTCTTCAAGATTGATACGTTCTGATTGTCGACAATCTCATATAAATGGTTTTAGTCCAGTCCCCTTTCACACTTGTCCAACCACATTTACAACTTCCTATTGGATATGTCCATTTTGCCATTCAAATATCCGCCTCTTTGCTCAAGCCTCCCTCTTAGTTAAGATTAAAATGAACTTTCGAGCTCAGAGAAAAAACATGATTCAATGGTATATCACTACATAGGATTGCGAAATGAAAATAAGATGTTGGATCATCACTTAATTAAGTAGAACTAGTGAACTAGTGCAATACGGCTGTATATGAATTTCGTTTTTTCCACATTTTCATTTTTATGAATCAATTACTCTGCCATCTCATTCATCCCCCTTTAACCCTCATTGAAACCTATATTCCTCATTGAAACCTATATTGCTCAGACTCTCCAAAAATGTTGCCAAACCCATGTCGGATCCTCCAAAAATGCACTACTCCATCCAATACCAACCCAATAACATTTTTGAAGAGTCCGAGCAACACATATTGAAACATGAAGTCCAGCATAAACCATCAAGCACATAGCAATTCCAGAAGTTTCTGAATTTCTCTTTCTTAGTTCCTTAGTTAACATAACTGAATGATGAGTCTCAATACAAAAAAAAAAACTTTTCTTCTTCTTCTTTTTTCTTAAACCCTATCGAACTAATAAGAAACAGAAAAACAATCAACTTTCCAAATTCCCAACCAAAATCACATAAAAAGTAAAATGCACGTTTCACTTTAACAAATTAGAATCTCAAGATCTCACACACCCACAAAAAAAAACAGAAATGTACGATTTGAACAAAAAATTACCTCCAATGTCAATAGACAAATGTGAAATTTCATCAGCAGAAGTGGAATCACTCTTTTCTAATTTCCCATCAATTCCTTTAACCTCCATATCCGATCCTTCTGCCGCTTCTTCTTCTTCAAAGAACACTCAGTTAAGTGGAAAATACAATTCTGATTCGAAAAAAAAATTCACGATCGGCGAAGAATATATAGCATTTTGTTCAAAAAAGAGCTGCTATACTTCATTAGTCATGGGGTTTGCAGGCCACCTAATTCATTTGAACAAAAAAAAACATGTAATTTTTCTCTTTGGATTTGACCAAATACAAATTTACAATTAATTAAGATAGGCTTGCTATTTTTATATTTTTTTGGAATCCAGATAACCCGCCGTCACTATAACCTTTGCCATAGTCTCTACCCTTCGGGTGAGGTGCTCACTGAGTAAATCCTCACTGTGTAATAGCCAATCCACATGGAGATGTAAACCGCACTAGGCAAGCCTTATGCGACAGGGCTCGACTCAAAAGACATTAAAGAGGGATCAATCCTAAATTATCTGTGTGAATAATCACTCTCTAAACCAACTGAGTTATTCCGAAGGAATAGGCAAACTATTATTGGTGCTGTAATAATAATGGATTGGTAGTGGGCTTAAGCTAATTTTTGGTAGTTAATGGCGCATTACATTGCCCCAGACGGTCAGACAAGACGGCCGAATTTTATTTGCTCCGTTATATATTAATCCGTGTGTGTTGTACGTGTATATTAAATTAATTATATAGATGTGATATACATAGTATTTATGATCAATCAACAATTGCATGAAATGTTTTTTCACAAAACAAAGAATCAAAGAATAATTGAAAAATAATTTGTGAAAATTCAGTTAAATTTAATCATGAACAAATACAAGCGTATCTCAAATTTCATTGAACTCAAACTACTCAACGATTGCAAATCATATAAGATTAAGAAAAATAAAGTTTACAAGTGGCATATCATAAGTGTCCTCTCCACCTTCCAATACACCTCATTTCTTTCTCCCGTCCCATACCTTCATCCTCACACCCCATCACTCAACTCTTATCTCCCATAATATTTATCTAATTTATATATAAATAATATTTTCTATATATATATCAAACATATAAAATAAAATAAAATAAAATAAAAACTCTTTATTTTCTTAGAAAACATTCTCTATCGTACCAAACAATCAAACATACATCAAATTATGTAAAAACATTTAAAAAGGGGAGACGTAGTGCCTTATCTCACTTTATTACATAAATAGAATGGATAATATCAAACTATTCTTTTACAGAAAACGTATCAAAATGAAGTTTCTTGTTTTGTTTTGTTTTGTTTTTTTGTTTAGGACATCTAAATAATCTAATTTATTTATAGCTTAAGCAGATATTTTAGCAGTGTCGTGAAGAAGTTCATCAAAATTCACCAAACTTTGAGGGGTATGTGTCACTAGTGAGGAGAGTGAGGACCATGAAGTTTTACCAAATTTGAAGCTTGAGGGCCATGGTTCTAATTAATAATAGTCATGGAATTTTTAAATTTAAATACGTGGTATATGGATAGATTGAATATGCAGTGTTGAGAATTATTAGAGGTATAAATCTCGAAAGGTTGAATTTAGAATGGCGTTCTTGATAGGATAGGATCAGAGATCTTTCTTACGATAATGTAGAAGAAAAGATAAAAGGGAGACAAAAATATCAGAAGGATGTGCACATACAAGATCGCACGAACTTGAGCCGTGCAAAAATATTAACTAGTGCCACCAACGATTTTAATTTGACATATTATGGCACATTGGGTTTCGTACTGTAGGGCTCTAAAGAAACCTTCTTATTGGTTGAGGCCCCTTTGTTGTAATCTATAAATAAGTCGATCTTTTCCATTTAATTGTAGGAATATCCTATTTTCCGAGCAACGCAGCAACAATAACATTATTAATATTCCTTTGGCTAGAACTTTGATTGGTTAACTAAACTACATTATTGTAAGTGTTGAATGTGAAATTAAATAAATAAAAAAGTTCTTTAATTACTTAACATGCAATGATTTGACAAAATCACTATGACATTATAGTAGCCGTCACACATTATTAAAAAAGTTCACGTGTTAAACATATGAAAAAGAATCAAATTCACAAAAGATTTAATTAAAGAAAAATAAAATTTTACCAAAAAACATTTATTAGACGATGAGTTCGTAATCATTCGTCTTATACTAATCTCTCCTATTTATTTTTATTTGTTTATCTGATTTTGATTTGAAATATAGTTTGAAAAAGTAAATATATTTGCATCTTATAGTCTAAAATTAAAGATATGTAGAATATACTAAAATGTCTTTATATTTGTAGTCTTAAACATGTCAGGTGGAAAGTTGATATTAAAAAGTTATTAAAAAAATGAATCAAAAAGACAAGTGAGACAAACAAATTGAAACGAACGGAGTAATATATTGCTAAAATTTATAGATCTTAAACTCTTACCATAATTGTAAAGAGTGTCACATCAGCCGTTTAAGAGATGAATCATCTCTTTATTATGATTTGAACAATCCTCACTTCTTGAATTAACTTTTGGGATTAAGTTAAGACGTTCGGGATCTATTTTCTTACATGCATGGTATCAAACCAGGACTCATTCCAATTTAATTTAATTTTCGATATGGAGCCTCCATATAACCCTGAGCGTGTGATAAAGGGAAGGGGGAGGGGGGGGGGGNGGGGGGGGGGGTACTGAAGATAGAGTCCCATACATCGGGCTTTTAAGATATGAGTGACGATCTCTTTAAATATATTATTTGAACAATAACTAGTTTTTGGGGTTAAGTTAAACTCAAAATTCATTTCTTTGTGATAACATGTGCTACGCTAACATTAATACATAGAAATTAACTAGATAGAGACTTGCATTTTTTCTTGTAGTCAATTATAGTATACTTTGCTTTGTTTCAAGAAAGACAAATCCTCATCATATACCTCATTTCCTATACTTTGATATATGTGAAAGAGATTGGAAAGGGCCTTTTAAATGAGATGAAAGTTACTGTTTAAACAAAACAAGCATGAGCCCAGTCTAGCCAGCCCATCAGCCCCATGGGAAACCTGAAAAAATTACTAAAACTTACTAATTTGAATCATTTAAATCAACAATCAATGTGTGTTGTGGATACATGAGAAGGGGAAAAACATAGTCAAACACACAGCTCTATATATATATTGAAATGTTGTTTTCAGATTAATAACAACTCTCTCTTCAATACTTGCAGTAAAAAAAATTAAGTCATATACATGAATGATAATGTTTTTATGTTGGTTATAAGTATATATATACCCCACTGTAAAAACGTATCAATAAAATTTGTGGCCTAAAATCAAATCTTAGTAAAAATATTTTTTATTCTAGTGACATTAAACTAAAGGTACGTGTGACATACTACAAGTAATATTCTTTGTATCTTAGCAGGTGTGTGTACGTTGATTGTTTCCTATAGGCCCTCGTCTCAAGTAAATTAATTTCCAACATATTACTGGTTTCTCTATATATAAATAACTCAATTCCATTCTAGATTCCTCTCTCACTCCACCTTATAAAATATAGTAAAAACCAAGCAAGAGATTGAGAAGAAAAGATGTCAACATTGAACAACCATTTGTTTGAACTCCAAGACACAATTTGCTATGTGCAATGTGGATATTGTACTACAATATTACTTGTAAAATTCAACTTTGTTTCTTTATTTATTAATTTTAGTTACTACTAAACTCATGAAATTACTTCTTAATATCATCTCTACATATTTTAATTTAAAAAATATATATACAGGTTAGTGTGCCATGCAGCAGCTTGTGCAACAAAATAGTAACAGTGAGATGTGGGCATTGCACTACTCTCCTCTCTCTCAACTTGGTTAAACCTTCTCTTCATCTCTTTGCTTCCTTCAACCAAACTCATCAGGTAAACTTCTATACACTGACAGTGTAAATAATTTTTATATTATTAAGTCACTTAAAAGATTACTATATACGATTGTCTCATCTGAAAGAAAAATAAGATAGATTACCTATTACAACATGTTAAAATTAAAATATATATATACTATCAGTGTATATAAGTTAAATTCGTCTTTTTTGCTTCGATTTTAGCAGCCAAAGCCGCCAGTTGACAAGGAGGAAATTGATGATGCTAATAAGAAGAATGCAAACTCAGAAAGCCAAATTATGACCTCATCAGATGAAGAAGATCAATTGGAGAATAATGTTCTTCCTCTTAATCAAGTCGTTAATAAACGTAAAGTTTCATTCTTCTTTCCATCCTTCCAAATTTTTTAAATTTTGTGGTATGTTGTTCCGCCAACAAAGAGCGAATAAGAATCAAAGTTCTCTATGGTGATGTCAGAATTTGTATCTATTTAGTAGTCAGGTCAACCTGCTAGTTTAATTTCTTTGATCCCACTTGGTCTTCCTTGCTAGGGATAATATTTTCTTAATTATTCATTTATTACGTATGTTACTCCTAATAATTATAACGACATATATATATATATATATCTAATTATCATACTACATTTTTTTTCAGCTCCAGAGAAGAGACAAAGAGCTCCATCGGCTTATAATTGCTTTATCAAGTACATTTTCAGTTTAATAATTATCCTAATTAATTATTTTAAACTCGTAAATATTATAGACTAATAATTATATTATTTTATATTAAAATTATTTGCCAATACTTTATTTTTTTTTAACAGAGAAGAGATCAAGAGGCTGAAGACTCTATATCCCAACATGACTCACAAGCAAGCTTTCAGTACCGCAGCAAAAAATGTAAGATATATTTTTATTAATTTACCCTTAATAAATATCTTGAAAAAGATATAGTTGTTTAATCGTTTTTTTGTTATATAAAATCTTCTTAAGTTAAATCAGGGTAAAATTGGAAGAACGTCATTAATATGTCGTTGATTATATGAAACACCATAAAATGAAAAAAATAAAAACACCAATTGTTTTAAAACTGAGTGAATAATTTCCACCCAAGATCTTATTTTCATTAACCTAGATGGAAATCTAATTTTTAAATAATTAATTGATTTTGATTTCAGTGGGCCCACTTTCCACCAAGTCAACATAGAGGAGGCTGTAGTGTTGGAGACAGGAAAATGGCAAAGGTACATCCCTAGCTAAATGAAATTGGCAATTAAAATTTTTGCATAATGATTGAAGAAACCTATGTGATAATCCATAAATGGACCAACAAAAGTACATTCATATAATAAGCTAATCCTAAAGTTAAAACAAAACAAAATAGCTAATAGAAATTCGAACTTTTGAACATATGAAATCAGCTACGAAATTTTTCGATAACTCTTAGTTAATCTATCGTTAAAAAGCTTGTAGTCAATTTTTTATTATTATAACATGTCGCTTAATGATATTAGCATGAAATATTTATTGTTTAGCTACATACATATCCGTTTTCTAGTAGTAGTGATTATTAGCACCAAAAAACATAACATGCACTCATTTATTCGGTTGAGATCTTATATTATATCATGTTATTTAACAAATAATAGTTAATCTTTACACTGTCAACGTATATAATTACGAAATTACGACATGTTCTATGCTAAAAAGATCATTTCTTGATAAACATAATGGTATTTATGACAATGATTTTGATTGGATTGAATAGCTGCCCCAACCACCATACATATCAAAGTATTAATAATATTTCCCTTAATTGGTATCAATTTATTCATTCATATCTATTAAAATTAAACCTTTTATATATAGGTTTCTGCTGCAAGAAATTCTATGGTCCCAAGAGATAGCAATGGTTTAATTCCTTGAAAGAAATGTTTCGAGTACGATTTCGTCTCATGAGTGAAGTGATCTCAATCATTCCGAAATCAAAAAATTGAATTATGTATTGTCTAGCTAGTAGTAGTACTGTTGGTTTCAATTTCTATTTGTGTTAAAGATGCTATTGTCAATTTATATGGTTATTGAAGTTTCTGTTTGCAACTTTTGGAAGTTTGAAAGTAGTCACATATATATAATATAAGATATAATAATAATTTATGTATTTGATGCATTATATATATATGGTGTGTGAATTAATCAAATGCTATGTGATGAATCTTTTTAATTGTTTAGATTAGCTTAAATGCAACACTTTAAAGTATACCCATAAACAATTGAAAAGTATTTAAATATATTCCTAAATAATTAAAAATGTCCAAATATATACAAGCAAAACCAAATAAATTAGAGGCATATCTAATTAATTCTCTTTTGCGTATAATAATATATACATTTGCGATTAATGATCAGTCATGTCACAATTATAAACGTGCAAAAAGTAAGCACGTGCCTCGACCCCGGTAAATCTTAATATATTATGCCTCTTAAATTAATTGAAATATTTTATTTAAACATTCGAACTAATCATATTTCAGATGAACATCTCAATTACCCTAATTAAGAGATTCAATCAGCCATGTTCAATTCAAATTTTGAAGAAAAAATTTGTATGTGTTTTCTTTTACTCGTATATTAGATAGTTAAGTTAATCAAATAAAATATGTCAATTTCTTTAATAATATGTATCAACATCAACTGGAAAATTTCCGGGTTTACAACTTATTAAGACAAATACGTATAATTAAAAATGACATATTTTATGTTGTTAACTCAACTACCTAAGTACTAGCTAATTAATAGGTGTCCAAGAATATATATATATATATATATATATATATATATACAAAAAAATCATAAATTTAAATTGAAAATGTCTAATGAAAAACTTTATTAAAAATTGAAGTGTTCAATTAATATCACACTTAATTCGAGTGTCTAAATAAAATTGGATTGGTCATGTATTATCCCTTCTTTTAATGAGTCCTAAACTCACATACATTCCTTAAAGTTCGAATTTCAGGCTCCATAACACACAAAGATTTGTTTGATATATATGTATATATTATATATTATATATTCAGAATCTAGTAAATAAAAAAGATTATGATTGAAAACGCATAAATATATTACATCCTAGCTAGAAATCTTGTTCTTCATTCTTCAATTACTGCCAATATTGTTTCCTTCTCCCAAATCTTGGTTCTCTTTGAAAGCCTAACAAATTAAAAATGTTAACATAATTAATTAATACTATATAGTTAAGTATTTCATCGTTAGTTAATGTAAAAATAAGTCATTATTAAGTGTTAATTAAACAACTCATAAATATAAATTAATTACTTAAGGAGGGTACTTGTGTTGATATATTGGTGAAATAAGCTTGAAAGAAGTCCTTGTTCTCCTTTATAAGTTCTCTCCACACTGCAAACATCAAAGTGTATATATATGGGTCATAATCCAACAATAAATAAATAAAAAAATCGAAAGAAATAAATATGTTTTATTCAGAGACGAAGATAGGATTTCAACTTTTTAGGTTCTTAATTTTACATATTTAATGAATTTATTAACACAAATACATTGTATGAGCAAAATCTATTGGATTCAGTCGAACTCACATACGGACTATTAACTCTGCCCTAATTATATTATTCTCTTTCAACAATATAGTATATGTCCATAATGGTATTGTTGTACTAACTACAATAATGTTTTAGTGTGATGTGTGAGGTATAAAGTATAATAATTTTAGAGATAAAATGTAGGAAAATTTTGTCTTGCGTTTGGTTAGAGGTATTAGACAATCCTGAAATTATTTATCTCACCATTTATACCTTCCCGATGGAATAAGTTATCACATATACAAGGTGAAAATAACTTATCTCGAAATAATTAACCCTAAGATAACTTGTTCCCGATCAAACGATAAGTTATATATAATGACCTGTTAGTGTTACGAGTGGGCGGATTCTGGCATGTATAGCTAATGTCTTAATGCATTCATCTCTATCCATCCCAAGCACTAAACACCTCTCTATCATATTTTGTACCTGCCATAATAATATAATTATAAGCTAAGATTAGAAAAATCATGCAAAAGAGTATATTGATTATCATAATTGAAAAGTAGTGTGGATCATGTACACGGACAAAATAACTCGTTAATTCTAAAATATAATCTAAGAAATATGAGCCTATCAAACTAAAAATCTGAATTCGTCTCTGCTTTCAAAATGAACATAGCATTCTAATGTAAATATGAGGGTTGCAACACAAACAAGGAAAAGTAGTGAGGACATACATGAACAAAATAACTCGTTAATACTAAAAAAAAAAATCTTTAAAATATGAACTTATCAAATTAAAATTTTAAATCCGTCTCTATCTTCGAAATAAAAAAAGAGAGAATATATATATATATATATGAGAAAGGCATACCATTCTAATGTAAGTATGAGGGTTGCAACACAAACAAGGAAAATGGTAGTACTCCTGGTTTTGATGATACATATTTTAGTAACTTTTGAAGGAAATGGACAAAACAAATGAGTAGAATATTTTATTTTAGTCAAGAAGAAGAGAAAAATAGAGAAATAATAAAAATAATAATATTGTAAACAAGTAGGAAAAAAGTGCATAAATAGAAAGATATTTAGAGGGGACTATATATAAGAGAGCGTATTATATTGTTATCCACAAGGTATCTAAGTGAAGGGCCAAAATAGCATATGAAATCCAAACAACACATCAAATCTCATCTTTTAATAGATAAGAGAAAATGAATTCAAAAAAAATAAAAATAAAAATTGAAAGATGAAGTTTTGATTATAACAACATGTTCGTGGCTTAGGCTATTGCCACTTAAATTCAATTCATGTTAATACATATTTTCTGCTTCTTTTGGACCCATCAATTTATATATGCAACGGTCCCCGCATCCTCATCACCTAAATAATTGCATATGTGAATTTAGTACCATACGTTATGTCAATAGTGAAATCAGAAATTTCATTAAGCATGTTCAAGATATTTTAATTTATATATTTCGTATAATTTTTTATATATATAATACTATAATTATTTAACGAAGGATGTTTGACTGAATAACTGGCTACTGCTACATGTGACTATGCCACGCTAACAATAGCGTCAATATAAATATTGTTTCATGTTTATATAGTCAGCTCATCCAAATTATATATTCAAATAAGCTTTCTTAAATAAAATATGAGATTTAATCTTAATAATATGACTGAATTTACTTAATGTGCATTCAAAGAATAACAAATACTAACAGGTAAAAGAAAAACTCAATACATGGACAATTCTGTAATTTGCAAGTAAATTTTATTTGTTTTTTAAATAATATATTTATGTTCCTATTGGACATCTGAACATATATAATCATAAATTGTACCTAGACATTTATGACTCATTTTAGAAAAAATTATATGTTTGTTCACAATCGTTTATCACGTAGATAAACTAATCACATCCTCCGATTTTATTTTATTTTATACTAAAGTACACCTTACAAGCATCAATTGGAAAATGCATCAGATTTTAGTCATTTTACGGCTTATTAAGGTTGTTAATATATATATAATGAAAAGATGTGACATATTTTAAGTGGTTAACTTATCAATGTAATAATTATGCTTGAGAATGCGTGCAAAAATTTCTTTTAAAAATAATAATAATTAAGTTTCTAATAGGAATACTTTATTATATATTAAGACGGTCGATCAGAATATATCATAATTCGATTGTCTAAATAAAACTAACAAATATAAAGGGTTATCGCTTATAAACTTTATCATATTTGCTGGTTATAAGGATTTTTTGTTTAACGACCTTAATTATCGGGCATTGCATGTAAGTTAGTGGTAATTAAGTTTATATTTTCAAATTCCATAATCAATTATTAGCTCTCCGCCACCCTTAATTTCCTCAAATTATTTTTTCCTTCATAATATTCATCAATGTTGTTGCAACAACAACAAACACATTAATTAGCTTTAATTTATTGTTGCAACAACAATAGCCTTTGGATTATTTTCCATCTTGTAGGAATCAAAATAAGAAATTAAGAAAACAATATTTCTTCATCCCAAATTGTTCTTTTAATTAATTATTTTCGAGAACCAAATTTGAATTTATTCATTTAAAAAAAATGGAAGCATCAAGGATTCCTTCAAATCCATCATATGAAAGATTACCAACGTCGTTCTATACTTCAACCCCAGCAGAGACATATAACGCTAATTGGGCGGACCCAAATAATTCATCGGAATTCGAACACCTAAGTTCATCGCAAAAAATTGGATCCCTCATGTTTGTTGGTACCATGGTCTTTGTTCTCATCGTAGGCCTTTTTGCCATGATAGATTTTAGCATGTCAAGAACCGTTAATTACTCGAACTCACAAATCATCGGTATGCATGGAGTCCATATACAATCAATGTCCATTTCCAATTTACAATCCACGATAAACTCAACGTTCGTAGCAGGATGTAATGTCATGTTCAACATCACAAACAAACGTGACATTGAATATTTTTACGATAAGGGTGTGATTTGGGTAATTTTCGATGAGAAAATCATGTGGACGTTACAAACGAACGAATTTTATCAAGCGATTGGAGAGACAACATTGGTTAATGCATCGGCAAATCCTGCAAAATTAGAGACAGATTTATATGTACCAAGAGCACTTGCAAGTGATAGAAAATTACATGAATGGGAAATGTTTAAGGTGAGATTTGATATATATTATAGAGGTGGTGTAGGGAGAAATGGATTTAATTTGGGTGGATTAAAGTATGATTGTGATGTTAATATGACTTTTGTTGATGAGACTACACTTGTTGGTGGACCAAGTAATTGTATTGGTAGTGTAGAGGATGTAACTACTTGTGATAACTTGTTTTTGTGTTCTAATAATAATTAAAAAAAAAAAGTGCAAGATGTATAAGATCATAGCTCTTAATTTTGATAAAAGATTTAAAAAAATGTTTTGTTTTTTGTTTTCTTTTATGTACATGGATTTAGTTTTGAGATTTTTTTAATTTTATTTTAATAGTTTGTTGTGAGAGAATTGAGTTTCATAAGTTTGTTTGATTGCCAAATTGATGAGTCATTATATTTCTTGTATATCATTTTGAATAAGACTTGCTTGTTCACTTGTAAAAGAGAATATTTTGTACATAAAAATTGGATAAAGTTAGATGTGCTGATTGTGTAAATATTTTACACCATTACTTCTTTGTTTTTGATTTTGCATTTGGTGTTTGGTATTCATATTGGAGCTTGACCAAATTTGATTCGCTCTGAAAAGTCACACATTTAAGAGTAAACGCTTCCTAGCAAAGCTAAGATGACTCACACTGTGATTAAAAATGAAAGAGTATTTATCACTCCACCACAACACTGCTGGTGCATCATTACTTCAAGTCTTCAACTTGTTAACTACTACCTAATAAGAAAAAAAGAAACCCCTCGCCCCACCCCCACCCCACCCCCACAAATAAATAAATAAAATGATTGCTATATGCCTATTAGAGGTGTACAAAATCGAACCGAAAATCGAATCAAACTGCAAATCGAGAAAAAAAACCCGATTAGTGGTTGGTTTGACTTGGTTTGGTATTGAAAAAAAAAAACTTGACTATATTTGGTTTGATTTGGTTTTAACTAAAAAAAAAACAACCCGTAACCAAACCAATCCGACATTATATATATAATTTTAAAAATTTTATTTTATACATAAAAATATTTACTTTTTCATAATTTTAAAATATTTCTTATACTTTTTCATAATTTTTATCTTTTAATATATTATTATTTCAAGTTTGAAACTTATAATTCTAAATGGTTCAATAAATATTATAGTCCACAAATGTTGGTAATTATAATAAAGCTTAAATCAAAATCAAATTAATACTAATGCAAAAAGAAAATCAATTCAACACTAAAAATGACGATAATATTGAATATTTGTTCTATGGTTTTACATTGGTTTATTCAAATACATAATCTAATTTTAATTTCCTTTAATATTTAGTCATGTAACTAATACTTATTAAACTTATTTTAGCATGATTTAATACTTTTAAATTATGATCATTGTCATTATGACTTGTTAATTTGCAATATTTATTTTACGCGATTTCATTATTATTATTTTTTTGTTGGATATTTTAATATCATTACTCATATAATATTTTGTGTTATTTTCTTAAGAAACACCTTAGATAGTTGTATTTTGGTAGGACTAAAGAAATATTTGAAGTAAATTATATGTTTGTATGAATACTTTACCGGAAAAACTCGAAAATCCAAAAAACCCGAAAAAATCCAAAAATAACTGAAGTTGAAAAACCCGAGTTTTATTGGCTTGGTTTGGTTTATAGATTTAAAAATCCGACATAAATGATTTGGTTTGATATTTGAAAACCCCCAACCAACCCGGCAATGTACACCCCTAATGCCTATATATATATATATATATATATATTCTATTATGATATGTGATGTTTTAGATCTTTTGTTTCTCATTTTCAGAATTCCACTATCCCTATTCAGCTTTTTTCATTTAAATTATCATTTTTCCTTTTGTTTTTCTTCACAAATCTTAGCAAATTTATATACCGGTTTGAATTCTAGACATACATCTGTCGAAATTTCTTGATAGCTAGATATACTTAAACGAAAATAATCTAGTTAAAGGAAAATTAGGATTCTTTTTTTTTTTACATAGTATTTTTTTCGTTTTTCTATCTTATATTTGTTATGAATATTATAGTTTGTATGAATGTCCATTACTTCTTCTGTGATGTAGATTGTTTATCGAATATATCGTTATTTTAATTAATAGTAAATTATTTATTTATTTTTATAAAAATGATTAAAGATAAGTAAGTTAAGGTCGATCATGTTCATTTCATTTCTACTAAACCACTAAGAAGGGGGTTGTTACAAGTGAAAATTGCTTTTAAATAAATAGAAAACTACAAGCAGGCATCGAAATTCTAAGAGAAGAAGATAAAGATAAGATATGGAATTTTCTGAATGTTCTTTATTTTTGTTATCATTCATGATATAAAAGATTATTGAGCACATAATTATCATGTAACTTAATTTGATATGTTTTATAAATTCATCATAAGCAAACATACATACATACATAAAAGTGAATGCGCATGTTGACCTTCCAATATTGAAATTTCGATTTTATAGTGTAGGACAAATAATTAGATATCAATATAGAACTTTTGCAATCTTTCTTTTCAAATTTGTACAAATACCATGCATGCATCAAATGAATGAAAGTGCAAGAAAATTTTCTCAAATATTCTCACTCTTAATTTCTACATTATTTAATATAAATATATGATATCTGTTTTTTGATAGTTATTATTAATTGCTTGATTAATATGATAGGTCCTTGATTAAATTGTATAAGGATATGATCATTGAATCGACTTAATTATTGGATTATTATCTTAATAAGTTAGAATTATCATAAACTGTCATATTTAACAAATTCTATTATGATGTTGTGCACCAATGACCTTAAAAAGTTACAATGTAGTAGTAAAGCTATTGAATATGAATAAATGCTTGGGGAATTACATAAAATACAATCAATATTATAATTTTTTTTGGAGAACTTGCACGAAACAACCTCATATGAATATATAAAGACTTCAAATTCAATTTTGAATTGGATTGGAGAAGTCCAATAAGGACTTATGCACAACACAAATTTCTCATTAAGAATATGAGATAGCACGTTTTTATTTTTAATGAATTTTCCAATAAGAAAATTGTATGTAGTCTAATTATGGGATTAGATTACATACAATTTTATGTTACATATGAAATATTGTTTAGTTTTAATATATTTTTTATCCGTTTCTAAAAAAATGTTTTTTTGTCTTTTTCTTTGATTTTTTTTAGTTTCAATTTTGCACATGATATGTCTAAAACTTCAAAATTTAAGAACATATTTTTAGTTTAAAATCATAAAATTCAAAATTATTGCGAAGTAAGAATTGCATATGTATAGTCTTTTTGTTTCTTTTAAAAAGAATAGTTTATCTATTTATTCTCTGAATTTTATTTTTACTTGTTCGTATTTGATTTAATATATCTCTTAAAAATATATAATTAATAACATTACAAGTTTATTATATTATTTTAAAAATATAATAAATTTAAAATTTCTAATAATACGTTGAGTACTTAATATTAAGTGTAAAATTAATATTAAAATATATCTATTTTTTAAAAATTACATAAATAAAATAAATACTTATTTTTAGTAATACTTATGTAGAGACGAAGTCAACGTGGCATGGTTACCTTACCCGCCAAATTTAACCCGCCAAAAGACTTGGGACCCACATAATGGACAAACACCGCCCACTTTGCCTACCGGCCAATGTTATTACCAAAATACCCTCTTAAGAAAATAGTTTCTTTTATTTAATTAAAATAAAATAAATAGGAGAAAATAAGCATGCCAATTTATGTACACTTTAATATCATTAAAGGATATATTAATAATCTGATCAGAATTCAAGATATGCTATGAGTGAGTATATCTTTTATATTAATTTTAATGGAGAAATGCATAGCTTTTAAGATTTTTTTCTTTTTATTGTTTGAAAAATAAATAAATATATCTTTTTAAATGATTATATATTATATATAGAAACATCACAATTAAAATATAAGTTTGGGATGATAAATTGTTTGTGATTTGTAGGCACACCATATTTAAATTTTTCTTAGCCATATACTTTTAGTTTGTGTGAATATTCTTCATTTAAGTATGAAAAACTTCTTTTTATCTCGTCATAAGCCTAAATGGTAATTACTCGAGCTAAACTATCAGCTTTACCTCATAAGATCCAAAGATCAAAATATTTGAATCACTCTTTTTTGGGTAATTATACTTTTGATCCGTCAAATATATTTGAATATACTCAACATATTTAACATTCAATTTATTTAAATTTATGATATTCGTCCTTTATATAAAAAAATATATGTTCATTCTAAACTATTTTAAAATTACACCTCAAATATAGAATAATATTACTCCCTCCGTTTAAAAAAAATGACCTCCTTTCCTTTTTAGTTTGTTTAAAAAAGAATAACCTCTTTCATTTTTTGGTAACATTTTAATTTCAACTTTCCACGTGACATGTTTAAAACCACAAGATTGAAGGACAATTTTATATATTTGACATAACTTTAATTTAGGACCATAAGATTCAAAAGTTTTCTTTATTTTCTAAAACTTCGTGCCAAGTCAAATCAGGTCACTCTTTATGAAACGAAGGGAGTATAAGTTTAACGTTAACAAATGAACAATTAAATGATAAAACCATTAATATTTCATGAAATTTGTAATCATTCCCTAGTAAAGGAATTAAAATTGCAAATTCAAGCAATTGAAAGTTAAAATATAGTTAGTAAGACATCATAACCAAATAAAACAAGAATTTACTAATACTTAATTAGTAAGTGATAAAAAAAATGCTAGTATTAACCCTTTTTCTTTAGGGGCATTAATGTAAAAAAGCAAAACACCCCATCTTCACTAGTGATTTTTTATTTTTTTAAAAAGAGAATCTAGAAAGGATCATGTTGGTGGGAAAACCAAAGAATATATTATATACATATAAAGAAAAAAAAATCAAAATTTTTGAGAAGAAAAGTCCTGCAAAATCCAGAAAGGAGAGCGTGATTCCAGCCATTTTTGCTTTTACAATCCTTCAATATCTCGTTTTGTGGGTCCCACCCCACCCCACCCCCCACCCCAACAACATTTTTGTCACTATTCTTTTTCAATTCTTCATCTTTCTGCAGTTTCTTGTTTCTTGTAGGTAAGCATTCCCAAGAGTGGATTTTTTTAAAAAAAATTTGTGGGGTTTTGATTTGACTTGCATAGGGATTTGCAGGATCAAGATGGGTTCATTTTCTTGAAGAAGTTCAAGTTAAAAAGCTATCTTTACACCCCTTTTTAAGTTCTTGGTTTTGGGTAAGCTTTATTTTTTAGTATTTGTTATTGCAGATTCAGATTCAGATGAAAAGCTTTATTGTTGCTCTTGTGTTAGTATATAGTTCTAGGAAGATCAAGATTTGGTATGTAATTTGTGTTATGGACAGTTTTATATGTTAGATTGATTGAAATTAGGAGTCAAAATCCCCACTTGTTTGTTTCATAGAATGGATTTCTCAGAATTTATGGTTTGATCAAAGCATTTTCTTGTTTCCGAAGTTTCTGGAAGTATTGTAGATTTAGAGATAGTGTTTCCTCTTTGCGTATGTAAGTTGGTTTGTTGTCTCTCTATTTTTACAAATTTGCAGGCTTATCTTTGCTTGAACTTTGGGGGAACTTCCTATGGTGAATTTTCGTTTGAAATTTGTATACCACATTGCATTTTGTTATATGAACTTTTAAGTGTGGAGGAGTGACCTTCTAAATTTGTAGAGATAATGGAATAGTTTTGTTTGGAACCAGAAAGTAAAGGGTCCTCGTTTCGGCCAATCGTGTCCTGAAATTAGTGGCTTTGCCTAGACGAAGGAAGGATGGTATTTTCCTTCCAACAGTGGAAAGAAAAGGGCGGGTGGTGTGGGGGTTGGATGTAGCAAGCTTTCCATCCAAGTTTGTTTTGGAGTCCTTAGGTTTATTATGGTATTGTTATTTCCGTGCATTCGAGGTTCCATCAGAAAAATGGTTGGTTTGATTTCTGTATTTTGAACAGCAACATTGTTTTCAGAATTTGTGTTTCATTTTTATAAAAAATGAAATACATAGATATTCTGGCAGAAATGGATGGATCAGAAGGGGGTTTGGTTCTTCATCACCGGGAGGGGATGAATGGAGATCTTTTCATCTAAAACAAGATACAGTGAGTCTTATGGATCTAAATCTTGTAAAGGGTGAAGTGGAACTTTAAAGTTTCATACGGTTGTTTTTTCAAAGCAAAAAAAGAGGAAACATCATGACTAGTGTGGTGGATGCACTTGTCAATCTGTCAATCTTTGTGGTTAGTAGAAAATGATCAGAGCACATAATCGCGAGCCGTGAGGTGGCTTAAGATGACTCCTTTCATTTTTTAAGATAATATTTCTCAAACAACTTTAATTTCTACAATTAGCCATGCATCTCAGTTTTAATAGAGAGTATGATGAGTAAGTGTGGTTACTAAACTTTGATTGGTGTTAAATGACCTTTTTATTGCTTATATCCATGTCTTTTAATCATTGCTGTTGACCTTTGATCCAATAATTCTGGGTTTACAAGGTTTATATCGTGTCCTTAATCTGCAGGTGAACTTGCTCAGTATCTGAGTAGACTTTTCCTTGGAAAATGTATAGAGGCAATGGCAATGGCACTCACACTGAACTTCCTATTTTCGTGGATGCGAATGGTTTCCAGTATCCTCCTAGTGCACCAAATCAACTTCAATTATTCGGAAGCTGTGAGTTTCTCTTCTATTAGCATATGTAAATTGGATTGTGAGCTGTTCAGTATTTGTATTTCATACTCAACAGCATGACAAGTATAAGTATCTGTTTTTTTTTTCCGCTTTTCAATCTATTGAACACTTTGCTGCTGTATCTTTATTTGTTCACGAAGATGCTTTTAGCTGTAAAGCTCTGCAAAATTGTCGGAAATGGGTTTTGAACATTGTTTATTGTTATTGATTCTATGAACTTTCTGAATCACTATAACTATTATGAACCTTCAATGGGCATACCAAGTTGCAGGTGTACAGTCAATCGTGGCCTACCAAATTTGATAGAACGGCATTGAATTTTGTTTCAGAATTCTTCTCTTGTTTCCAGTGTTGCAGTTTAGCTACCTCTTGCTAAGCCTGTAGTCTGGATTTCGCTTACAATTAGGATTTAGGGGTCTTTCATGTACTTATCAGTACAAAAGGATGAGGAAAAATTGAAACAAATAAGAAATTGAAACAAATAAGCTAAGGGAACCTCAAATGCTCTTATATATTTATCAGCATTTCAAGTTTTTTTAAATTTGAGTGACTTCATCTGTATTAAACTATTTGGCAAGTCTTATCTTGTCTTTCTACTACTGATTCTGCAATTCTGACATTTCTCATGGGATCTTTTTAATCTTTTTGAAAAGGTCTCATGAACACCTTTTTTGGGTGTCTTTCAGAAGTGTATCTCAAGTTCTTTTTGGTATTTGTACTAAGCCTTGGGTTTTGCTCATGAACACATTTCTCTTAGTTTTATCTTACAGCCATTATTGGGCCGTAATGTTGTATTTGTACTAACAAGCCTTGGGTTGTGGTCGGTAAGTCAAGATTTACAGGAAAGGCCAAAGGTAGTAGCAGGCATATCTCAGCTATTCAACGTCTTAAGCAGGTGGGGTAAGGATGCGGGGAAGAGGAACTGAAAATAGAGTTGGAGTTTGTTGGGAAATCTATGCCTTAAATATAGCTTTAGCCTAACTTCAATAATATGGTTTATGAATTGGAGTTAAAAGTTGCCCTGTATTAACTGACATAGCAAATACTGGAACATTTGTGTACTATCAAAAATATATTTGAGGAGCATACCAACTCTGATTAGAAGAGGAAAACTTCATTATTATAGATTTCACACCTAAGTTTATGCTCGAGGATATCAAGAGTCGCTGGGATCTTGCAACAAAATTCTAGAGGCATCACTCAATTTCTAGTTTGATGTTTCCGTGAATTTGTTCTAGGCATGCTAGTCTTTCTGCACCACTAATAAACTCATACTGATATGTAGTTTGCTATATAGAAGTGTTTACAATGTGCTCTTTCTTTTGCTACAGTGCCACTTGGATCCACTGCTGATCCTGTAAATTATTTTGTAAATGAGCATGCTACGCCCATGATTCAGCATAATCGAGGCAGGGAAGCAGGTGTTTCCAGGCAGCAAAAGCTTCAATTTTCCTTGAATCATAATTTGGTTCATGATGACACTGAACGGCCAGCAAATGTTCCTGCCCAAAATCCTGTATCTACTGGTTTAAAGCTATCGTATGATGACGATGAACCCAACTCTTCTGTCTCTTCTGCAAGTGGAAGTATCAATGCATCAGCATCAGTTATAATGTCTCTTGGTGACAACATTAAAACAGAAATGGAACGCCAGAAGAAAGAATTTGATCAGTATCTTAAGACTCAGGTATGGTACAACATTTTCCTAACGTCTGATATAATTGCTTTTCTGCTTGAACTCTTTTTTTTGGAGGGTGGGGGATTGGGGGGGGGGGGGGTGAGAGAGGATTCTTTGATTTGCTTAACTGAAATGAAAGCATATATGTTTTGATACATATGTTTTGTACTCACACAAGAACTTGGTAATATTGTCTACCTGCTTCCCACAGTCTGTAAGGACTTGAGCTAGATGAATTTGTTCTCCAACATAAATGGCCCTCTTAGGAAAGTGCCAAAGTTTGTACCGTTTACTCACTTTTTATTACGCTTGATTCTTATTTCTTATTTTTCTTCTTCTTTTTTGATATAAAGACAGACAAGGACACTATATGTCCAACGGGGTTCACATCATCATTTACAAGTCAGCTTAGGGACATAGTCTCCCAAGATACTCCCTACACTAAAGAATCGGAAAACTTCGCTAAACAATGCACAACAATAGTAAAGGGTCTAGGAATATATACAAAATCTACTTTCTCCAAAGTAGAAGCCGTATGCCAAATCTGCTCACATATGTCAGTCACGTTCACTCCCCATGGGGCACACATTTTCTTTTTGAGTAGGTCGATCACATCCTTTGCATAGGACAAGATTTACACTTTTCTCCTTCTGTTTTGTATGGCCTTCTTAACACCCTCAACATGGTTTCACACATATGGACCGGTGAATTTGGAAGTCTACATAGTACATGACTGATCTATCCACCTTCTCTCATTTTATGCTCAATGTGTGCTACTTGCAACTTCTGCCTAATGCAGTCATGTTTAATGTTGTCTATTCTTGTATAGATGCATATCCATCTTATCATCCACTTCTTTGCAACACTCATTCTGTAATTGTATTGATCTTTTAACTATTCTATAGAACTTAATTTTCAATTTGTTAGGCATCATTCTATCACATCTATTCATCTTCAGACAATCATATTTTAACGGCCAAATACATAGTTAGCCCTTCAATATTTGCACCAATTATCAGATAAGACACCTAAACTATTCTATCGATCATATAAACACTTCTACTTGGCAGAGGTTTCTCTTGAACACTCGGGATCCAACATGCCACATGCATGAAATGCACTTGTTGAGTATGTGTCAGATCAACCAATCAACTAATGACTATTTTTTAAGAAAGCAAATAAGACTTTTGAATCGCGAGGTCTTAAAATAAAGATATGTAGAATGTACCAAAATGTCCTTTAATCTTGTGGTGTTAAACATGTCAGATGGAAAGTTGAAATTAAAGAGTTGTCAAAAAAGGAAAGTAAGACAAACAAATTGAAACGGAGAGAGTACCAAGTTTGGGCTACCATTCTCCTGAAGGCTGAAACATTGAGCCTAGATTACACTTTGGTTTGTATTACTTATAAATAAAGACATCTGTGGTCTGGAAGCAGTAAGAAATTAACATAATTTGGTGTTATTTTTAGAATTGGTCGGACGCCCACCTATGATACTGTGGTCTTATTAAATAAAAAGAAACAATATGCAGCATCTTTGTAGAAAGACATTAGAAAATGTGTGGATGATTAAGGAATTAACAAGGCCTGTGTTTTTTTTCCTTTGAAATTAGTCAAACATACACCTACATATATTTTATTCACTACAAAAACAGAAATAATACCTAGTGTCTTTGAAAAGAAGTTACAACATGTGCGGGAAGAGCAATGAATTTACAAAATGTTAGTGTTTTATTAAATTGGTCCGATATTGTGAAAAAATATATAATTTCTATGAGTATCAAGTAGGATTATGTTCACCTAGGTATGTACAAATTATTGCAACATCTTATGTAACCCAATTTAATTTGATGTTGTTAATTGCTTTTACCTTTTACAGGAAGAAACTTGGGCTAGAGGTGTTAGAGACATAAAGCAGAGACATATGGCTTCGTTACTGAGTGCAGTCGAGAAGAATGTTGGCACTAAGTTGCAAGAGAAGGATATTGAGTTAGAGAACATAAATCGAAAGAACAGAGAACTAGTTGAACGGATGAAGCAAGTTACAGCTGAGGCGCAAAATTGGTGTTACAGAGCCAAGTGTAACGAATCTTTAGTCAACACATTGAAAACGAACCTTCAGCAAGCGATGCAATCTGCTGAACAAGGAAAAGAAGGGATGGGAGACAATGAGCTAGATGATGCTGCATCCTACATTGATCCAAACAATAGGCTCAGCAATATCCCTAGTGGTTCTGGTAAGTGTACATCGACGAAAAAGGGGATTATCTGCAAGGTATGCAAATTAAAGGAGGTATCCGTCTTATTGATGCCTTGTAGACACTTGTGTTTGTGTAAAGATTGTGAAGGATTAGTTAGTGTATGTCCTATCTGCCAGTTGATGACAACTGCTAGTGTTGAAGTGTTCTTGTCTTGAAATATGAACAAAAATAAGACTAAGGCACAAAAAATAATCTCATACAGACTTTAGATAATTGTTGTGGATTTATTGTATAGAAGCAACTTCTTGAAATTGGAGTTTAACTGTCATGGTTCTTCTTGATGCTTCGGTCATCATTTATTTTCTACTTTAATGGCCCTTTGCAACCAAAGATTATATATTTGTTATTGAAATGCAACTTGAGTACTCCACTTTGAGGATGAACATCTTTATTGTGTGCATCCTCAACTTGTCTTCATTGTGTCAATTGAACACTTCAGCTTACGAAATGAGCATCTAGACACCTCTAAAATTTATATGTCATGTTAGTATGGGGTGTTCTCGACACACAATAGAGATGAGTTGAGGTGTCTAGATTTGCATTTTCAATGCTGAAGTGCTTAGTTGTCAGTAGATATCAAGTTAAGGTGTCTATATATGTGATATGCCATCTAAAAACCCAATGTCAATAAACGGGTGAAGCCAGATAAGGCTAACGAACCCTCTTCAATGAAAAATTACATTGTTTATACATGATTAAAATTACTTTTTTATGTATATATAATAGATGTTGAACCCTAATGAGTTTTTTGTGTGTTACTTTTCATATTTTGAACTCTTTTAGTGAAAGTCTTGGATTTGCCACATTTAATCGAACATAATAAGAAAAAATGTGCTTTCAATATAAAAAGTTAGTCCTTCATGAATTCAAAGCTCCAAGAGTAGTTTGAATAACAAGTTGGTTTTAATATGAATCCATTGAAATTTGTTAAAGCAAACAATTTGTAGGTTAATTTTCTCTGAAATGTAGAGTTACAAATTATAGGAGTATTTACAATTACTAACTTACATTTGATCATATAATTTGTATTTTGTTTTTTGTTCTCATTCAGTATTCAGTGTCTGATATTTATATCGAAGTCCGATTAAATTTGAATTCATGCTCAACAATAGTAATTTCTTGATTAGTTTAATGCTTAACATGTGGGCAAATAATATTATTGACTATTCAATGTTGTGAACAAATAATAATATTGAAATGAAATAGAGATGTGAAGACCCTTAAAGAGAAAGCATATAAAATGAAGTTACTATTTAATCTTGTGAACTAGAGTAATAATATTGAAATAAAAAGTAGATGTTAGCATATATGAGTAGCTAATCAATGAATGAATATAAAGGAGATCTATATTTTGTTTGGCATGTTAATATCATATGGCAAATTTTAAATTGAACTTGGCCTAACCCCAATTACTACTTTAATAGGAAGTGAACCTAGAGTTTTAATTTAAGTACTTTTAACTCAAGGCATGGACATGACCAATTCCAATTGTGTTCTATCCACTCGAATTTTTTTAAACTATATATATTGTTCTGATTAATTGCATATATAATGGGATAAAATGCTTTGCTTGAATGGTAAGAAGTAATTATCAATGTTGCTTTACAAATATTTGTTGTCTTGAAAGATGTTTATGTTTACCAAAAATTATTTCACATTTGGCATGTTAGTCAAATTGTTATTGGAATATTATTTTTTATAATCTCATCAACTTTATAACAATCAAAAAATAGAATATACAGAGCGATAAAAACTATATTGTCGTTTTAAATAATATTTATATAATCTATTCATTTATTAGGTAATTACAAATCAAACTATATTGTCGTTTTAAAAAATATTTATATAATCTATTCATTTATTAGGTAATTACGAATCAATCTATGTGATGGACATTGGCTAGTATTCCAAAAAAAAAAAGGATATCTAACTCGTTATGATATGTTAAATTATAGTAATGATTATTTATTTTTACTGATCGTATATAACTTATATCCATGTATACTTCCTCATGAACAGACTCAAATGTGATTAGTTTTGCTTAAATTTTGGTGGTTAAGTTCAATGGATTAAAATCCAATATTATTACCCCATTAATTAGTTGGGTAAGTTGATTTTTGATCGATCTGTCAAAATAATTACATTCATTAACTTAATATATAATTTTTTTTAATTAAGAAATTATATATTATATGTATATCATATAAAAAAAAATATATTCTGTAAATGAATGAATATACAATTAGTTTGCGCAATTATTAAGTACAGAACTTAAATATAATTAACCTCATTTTTTTATGAGCTAGAGTTCAAGGAAAGCCAACTATTTATCCAAAAAATATATGTTCTTTATCTTTATTGTCCAATATTAATTGTTAATCATAGAGTTTCTTTTAATTGATTTTTCATCTGGTGATCGGTTCTATTTTGTAGCTTGACTATTTTGAATTCACTTCGCGTAAGGCCTCCCGACTGAGTATTTTTTCATCCTCAAGGCTTGAACCCGAGACAATTAAAGGAGGAGCAACTCCATCTACTGCATCACATTTTTTGATGGTAGTGCTTTAATAACATTGAATATAATTGGTTAGGTGCAAATCTTTTACTATCATTTATTATTAATATTTCTAATCTAACAGAAATGCATGTGCATTGTGTTTGCATTTATCCAATGTATCTCAACACGTTCTTTGTTTGCTTATTATTTAAATATTTCAATGATCTCTGCTTAAATTAAATTAACCATGAGTCTCCCTTTGTTGCCGGTTCATGGAATCAATATCTATAAAATAATGACAATGATTATAGAAACTAAACTTAAATGAGTATAAGAAACTAAATATAATAAAGATTTGTAAGCTATAAAATAGAAGTAATGATTAGAGCCGTCAATATGGGCTAGGCCTGTTGGGTCGATCTGGCCTAATCCGTAATTTGATAGGGTTGGACTACGATTTTTGGAGTCCATTTAAGAAAAGGGCTTTTTAAGCCTGGCCTGAATAAGCCTACCGATTTGTGGGACTTGAGAAATATGGATAGGGCTGGCCCGTGGGCCAAATAAAAATTATTTAAAAAATAAAAATAAAATAGAATATTAAAAATAATAAGAATCTAAACTCAAAATCTTTTTAAAGTTTGAAATATTTCAATTTAAATATAAATTATGTTTATAAAATATGTACTACATAAAATAAAAATTCCCTAAAATTTCTAGGGAATCGCTACAGAGGTCGTAGCCTATGGAATATTGTGTTTTATTATGATCATTGGAAAACAATTAGATTAATATTTCAATATAGCTATTTATGCTTTTAATTAAAATCAAACTTAATAAATATTATAAAGATAATTTTATTTGTGGATTTGATTAACGAATAGTAACACTAACACAATGTAATATTGTCTTCTCGATATTTATGATAATATTTTTTAATTATAATTTAATTTAAAAAATTATAAAAAATATACTTTTTTAAAAAAGGGCTGGCCCGACAAATTCCGTAGCCCATGTATTTGTGGCCTGGGCCAACCATTTTCTGGCCCACGCCAAAAATGGGCTAGCCCGACCTGACCCGTAAAATTTCAAAGTTTGTATGGGTTAGTCCGGATGGGGTGGGCCAGCCCATATTAAGAGCTCTAGTAATGATGATTAGCAGCTGTCATGAGGATTAGAAAAGGTATCACATTATTTTAGAAGAAAATAATCTTTTCAGATTTTTTTTGTCCGTGTAAAATTAAAGATCTATTATGTGTAAAATGAAAATCTATAGTAAATAAGACATAAAATTAAAAATAAATTTGTATGGACTATAAAATCAAATCCACTTCCGTAACACTAGTTTAATTCTATTAAACAAGTTTTGACTTCTTAAAACAATAAAAAAGGATGCTAAAGCGAAGAATGATATATGATTTTAAAAAGAAAGATAATTTGTACTAAGCTTTCTTTATGTGTAGGATTTGGAAAAGAACCGGATCATAAGAGTCTATTGTACACAATTTTACTTTATATTTTTGTAAAAAACTATTTTCACTTCGAATTCGTGATCTTTAGATCATGTGACACAAGTTACCAGTTACATTAAGGCTTCCTTCAATATAGATCTAGAATTGTCACATGATAAATAAAGTCTAAAATTCAAAGAAGAAACGACCAAGTTTTGTTTTGAAAAATCTCTCATGATTTTTTAAAATAAAGTATTGTTAGAGATACGAGAAAATGACATAAATGGTCCCTAAACTATCATAGTAGGTCTAAAATAGTCCCTTAACTATACACTTAACGGATATGGTCCTTTAACTATCCACTCTTTTGTCAAGTTTGATTTCTATCCACTTTTTATATCCTCCGTTAACAAACGTCGTCATTCAGTACTCTCTCTCTTGATTTTCTTTTTCCCTCCTCTTTTCTTCATTGTGAGACGCTACAGTCAAGAAAACCCTAGATTCATTTCATCAGATTTGACCATTATTGAAAGCTCAAGACAATGATTTTACGACCAGAAGGTGGTACAACTCCTCCGTGTGGTAAGTTTTCTAGAGTTCAAGCAGTGGTGTAGCCAGAAATTTTATAAAGGGGGTCTAAACTTTGAATAATATTTTTTTTAAAAAAGCGATGATTTATAGAGATTCTATTTTTAATAATATTGTGATATAATTTGGGTAAATGGGTCTCCTATGTATAGAGAAAGAAAACCTTATTTCAAAAGGAAAATGTATTAAAATTTAAGAAAATCTTATTCCACAAAGGAGAAAGGTATTAAAATATAAGGAAATCTTATTCCACAAAGAAAATGTATTAAAATCTAAGGAAATCTTATTCCACAAGGAAAAGGTATTAAAATTTAAGGATTTTTTTTCAATTAAAACCTTATTCCAAAAGAAAAATGTATTAAAATTTGAGAAAAAAGTATTAAAATATAAGGAAATTTTATTCCACAAGGAAAATGTATTAAAATTTAAGGAAATAATTCAAATTTAATTGAAAAAAATATCCTTATTGGAGGTGAGATTCGAACTTGGGTCACTAAAGGCAAACATAACACTATTTACCATCAAACTACTGAATATTTATGTTAAACTATGCATGTTTATTTATTTACATACTTCAAAAAGGCAAAATAATTACAGAAAAATGAAAACGCTCATGCAAGGAATCGAATAGGGGCAGTGAGTGGGCTAGCGACAGCTCTAACCATCTCCACTACGGGTTACTTTGTTATTTCAGCATGTCCAAAATATCATATATACCAATATAAGTCAAAATTTTACGTGTATATATCGTATAATTTTTCGACCAAGGGTGACAAGGTGGCTCTGCCCCTGAGTTCAAGTCTTTATTTGTGTGAGGTTTTGTTGTACAAAAGAAAATATCAATTTTTTTAAAAATCATTTTTGTTTACAGATTCTATACACAATGCCTTAAAAATCAGCATCAAAGTAACCCACGGTGGTTTTATGAAGCACCAGCCTAAAAAATATTATTTTGGGGGTCGTGTCCAGTTCATTGACCATGTTGATGTTTCAGAAATAAAGTTATCTCAATTCAAGAATATGGTTGAGATATGTGGATATGATAATGAGTCAGTCGCATTTTGGCACAAGTATGGTAGACTCGGTGAAAAAATGAGGCTTGTTTCAACTGATTTTGAATTATAATGTATGTTAACGGTGTTTGTTAATAGTTTTTATAAAAAGTGATATAGACCGAACTTGACAAAAGGGTGGCCGTTAAGTGTATAGTTAATGGACTATTTTAGACCTACTATGATAGTTTGGGGACCATTTATGTCATTTTCTCTTATTGATACACTAAATTGTGAATATTCATTTGTTTTCTGAATAGACTTGCATCAAGTAAATAACTTACAAATAGCTCAAATAGACAACTTGCAAGCAACATCATCTAGTGCTCACAAATGACAAACATGTCATCTAACATATGGATAGCATGCACACATGACACGCGAAAACCATGCCATGAGACACACGGTGCGTATGCACAAGGATACGTGACATTTATGCAAGGCGACGTGTGTCACAAAACTTGACTTGCCTCGTGACACTGTCCTTGATTCCCACAAATTATGGTTATTGTATATGATTAGATTATTTTTTTACCAAATATGACTTCTGTCAAACAAAGAAAGATCAATTTAACTTTCTAAAATAAACATGTCAAAATATGACTTAATAAATATACAAACCTGTCACGATTCAAAATAGACGTGATAACACTCGTCTATTTCCACCAAGACAAGTTTGCATCAACCCAACAAAAAGAAAGAAACACAGAAAATAAAACAAGAACAAGATAAAAGAGGAAAACTTATTCATTCGATAATAACCCCAAAACCTAGTTGTCACGTGTACATGTCACTAATATATAAAGTGTGAAAATAAAAGATAATTGCAAGTCTCAATGTCTTTGATTCTAGAATAGAACAAAGCATAAATTAAGTCAAGAGAGTCCACCGGAATGACAGACAACTACCTTTCAACTGTTCTTCGACAAGCCTCAGAAATAGGATAAAAAGAAAAGCAATCACACAGTACTGGGCTTGAAACCTACACAAGTGTAGAAGCAAGGAGTGAATACCAAACAACACGGTACTCAACAAGCAACCTGATAAATAAGACACATCTAGCTAGAAAATGAATACTCCTATCATCCCAACCGAGCCTCCTCAAACTACAATTTGCATAGAAACTAGTCCAACTTAAATGTGCTACCATACACAGTTCATAAGACTTAGCCACACAGTTCAATAGTCATAGTTCAACAACCAATGCGTATCAACTATGCCAATTACAAGTAACAAGTAGATCAATCACAAGTAACAAGTACATCAAATAATAATAGTGAACCATTTCCCTTCGGCACAGTATCACTACCTAGAATCATTTTCCATCGGCTTTATATCTCATCACTAACTGGAACCATTTCCATTTTGCTTTATATCATATCACTTGCCAAAATTATTTTCCTTTGGCATGATATCACTAGTCGGAACCATTTTCCATCGGGTTTATATCACATCACCAACCGGAACAATATCCATTCGGCTTTATATCATATCACTTGCTGGAATCATTTTCCTTCGGTGTAGTATCACTAGCCGGAACAATTTTCCATCGACTTTATATCATATCACTTGTCGGAGTCATTTCCCTTCGACATAATATCACTAGCCGGAATAATTTTCCATCGACTTTATATCACATCAGTTGCCAGAATCATTTCTCTTCGGCATAATATCACTAGCTGGAATCATTTCTCATCGGCTTTATATCACATCACTAGCGGGAACCATTTTCATTCGGCTTTATGTCACGTGTTTCAACACGGTGTACAATAATTAATGCACATAAGCAATTTCACACCATAAGAAAGAGACAACAATTCAAGCAATTCAAGTCTACATTCATGCCATCAAAACATTTCATCAATCAATCAAATAGGGGACACAACAATTCATAAAATATTATGATCCATACGTTACCTTTTAATCAATCCCTTTTTTATTCATTAAGATTAATCAAGTGGAACAATGAACCCACCACCTCATTTCCATTAGTCATCAACACACAATGAAGGGAAATACACGATTTTACTAGATTTACAAGGTTTAGGAGATCACTTGCATTAATTCAATCAAATAGTCAATCCAAGACTTGAGTCTTCCCCTTCCAAAACTTGAGTCTTCCCCTTCCAAACAACGTCCAAAGCCACACAATCTAATTCAATCAAGTAATCACAATAAGATTACGGAACTAACAATACCCATATCATACTTTTTTGAAAAATGGGTCAACTCAAAAACCAAATTCCAAAAATGAGGTTTGAATTCGAAAATCTTTACTTGAAGAAGTTACCCAAGACATTTGAAACTCATTGGTGAAAACCATTTTGAAAAAGAATTTAAAATTAGTTCACAATCACCATTTTAGTTTAGAACTCAAGTTCTTATAAAACATTGCCATTTTCCAATCAAAATCTCAAGTTTTGATATTAAAATCCATAAATAATCAAAGGGAATTGAAGTTTTAGGGCAATAAAAGCCCAAAAAAATTTAGCACAAGAAATCTCTTCAGAATCACCTCCAAGGGTTTTACAAAGCTCAAAATGGAGAGAAATGGCAAGCAAAACCCCCCTCTACTGTCGCTTAAGCGCATTAGTTTCGCTTAAGCGAACCCTGCAAAAACTGGGGGTTTCACTTTGCTAACCAAGCTCCGCTTAAGCTTCCATCGCTAAAGCGATCCCTGGTTCGCTTAAGTGAACCCCGCGAAAGTCCAATCTTTGCTTTAGCAATCAGGACTTCGCTCAAGCGAAGGTCACTAAAGCGAAGTTCGCTAAAGCGGAAGGACTATCGCAAAAGTGAAGGATATAGAACTCAGACACCAGAAAATTAGCCAACATTTAAAACATTGAAAGGACCCTCGAGATTTGTTCGTAACCCCGTACACACAAACCATATATGTAATTTGACTATACTTAACCTTTTGAACTCAATGAAATCGTTGAAATACGAATATAATGTCCTCTTGACCTAAAACTCGTGAAAATCACAAGAAACTAGCATAACACCTAAAAAGGCCAAAACAAACTCAGGACCTTTGAAAATTCAATCAAGACCTCAGCTAGGCCTAAAATCATCCTCCGAATCCAACAGAACTCTCGGAATTCTGATCTGAGCACCCAAACCTTGAATGTTGACCAAAGTTAACCCAAAGGCTAAAATTTCACAAATTTTCAACTTAGGACTTCAAATCCTCAAAAAGACTCAAAATCTGAAATCGACAACTCCCATAGACCAATTATCACATTCTGAGACTGAAGGAATTGACGAAATTCCATTTTGACACTCGAAACTCCAAAATCACGAAAAATCACTTTTTAACATCTATAGCCTTTCAAACTCAAAACTTATAAAAATTCATAACTTTTTACTCAAAGTTCGAACCCAACTTTCACAACTCAAATAGAAATAGCTCGGGGTCAATATCAAAAGGGCAAGTTTGTAATTTTATAGAAATAACCAAAAATGATCAATTGATTCATTACAAAACCAAACATATATTAACACCATTAACAAACATAGTTGCATCAGATATACAAATGAGAATCGCTAATATGATGTTGTGTATATATATATACACAAACATTTATATACATACACAATTGATTGAAATATGCAAATAAGTAATGCATACAAATGCTGAAATTATACAAATAATAGTTGGAATGTATACTTGCTGATAATATATAAAACAAAAGAAGTAATTGTATATAGTTGTTGAAAATATACCAATAAGGTTTAAAAAGTTAAAAAAAAACGCAATAAACATAGATACGCTAAATCCATAGAATCATACACAACATAATGTGAAAAATATTGATAGAAATACAAATCACAAAAAAATATATAAAATAAATTATACAAATACCTCATTTTCTTCACCATCATCTTGTTCCACTGACTCAGATTTAACATTTTTTTATAAGATGTGTACAGACATGCATAAGCTGTTGCATCTTCATTGGGTCATTGCAGTGCTTGAATCTAATTTCTTGTTAATTAACTTTAGATTTAGCAAGAGATCCTGCAATTTCGTGGATCTCTTTAGTTAGACCCAAAGAAAAAGATGGAAAATCGTCCAAATTTTGGGCATGCATTTGTATACCTCGAATAATTCTCTTGGAAAGAGTTTATTCATCCATGATTTGTATGTATCTATGGAGGTAACTGAAAAACTTAAAGAAATCAATGAGATATACAAATACAAATTTTAAAAAATAAAGTTGTGACCAACAAAAGTTGCATGAAATTGTGGGAGCACAATTTGAGAGGGAGCCACAAAATGTTTAAATTTGAAATCTGATTGTGGTTGAGTGAATTAAGGAGATAAATCAGTAAAATAATTAGGATGTGAGAGAAAATGCTACTTTGTATCATGGAGCAAAACTGAAAGATATGACAATCTATGCGGGATATATAAATTTGAAAGTGGGTCCCTAACAACTCGGATGAAATATTAATGATGAATGGTAATTGTTTGAAATTGTAGCTATGATAAATAATTAAGTAATGTATGTTTACTTAATCGTGTAATTTACCTTATTTTATGCCCAATCAAACCCTCACATAAAATGAGGCCAATGGAGTATGAAGTACATTATTCGTCAATTAATCCTTTTGGTGCGAGTCCAAATTAATCATCCAATGAACTCTAGATATAGAGTTGTTATATAAAAATGTTCTTGTTGTTAATCAAATAACTAAAAAAGATACTTCCATCATTTGTAAAATAAAATCGTCAGAAAGCCTATATCTCCACTATATTCTTGGGCTAACAACTAATTCTTATAAATTAGCCTCCTAAATGTCCAAAATGTCGTAAAGAATAGTGAGACTGTGTGTACTACTCCACCAACTCCCTACACATGATTCAATAAAGGTTTTGAGAAAAAAATCATCCACTTCACCACATTACTTGGTGATAATACTACTAATACTCTTGATATATATTTGATTATATAACATATATTAAGGTGATTTTTCTAATAAAATAGAGGCCTCTTCACTAACACTTGCTTCCGCTCGAAAGAAAAATGACTAATTTTCCATCTTATTCATAGGGAAAATAAACATTAAAATCATATCGTCTCAAATTATTTTATGATAAAAAACAATTACTTCTTAATTAATTATTTAAATTAGAACAATCATTAATATCATAATGATGTTTTTGTAGCTAAACAAAATGGAACACAAAATCAAATAGTTCTTAATTTTTTTTTGTAAAAGAAAGAAGAAAAAAGGAATCTTGCATAAAGAAAAGAGGAAGGAAAGGGACACCAATATGGAGTGTGATAAGTGGTATGAGTGTTTCATTCTTAATTAGAGATCTTGAATTTGAATTATGAATATAAATAAAATCATGTTGAGAATATCCTTCTCAAATGTGTTCAGATCTCGAGTTCGAATTCTGAATATGAAAAAAGTAATGTTGAAAACATCACTCTTAAATGGACTCAGCAATGCGCAATTCATATTTAATCGGTGTTTCAAGCTCACCGAGTGGGAAAAGAGGGAAAAAAAGGGGCATATGAGTCCAATGAATCACCGTCCAACATCGTGTCCCCACTGGACACTCCTTACGAAGAGCTGAGAGAGAGAAAAGAGAAAGAAGTTGCAAACAAAACAAATGTGTAGTAGCTAAATTCTTCTGTATATATATATATATATATACAGCGCTAACGCCAACTTTGTTCTCTCTGGCCCTTCTCTTCCCTTTTCATAATCCCAAGACTCAAAAGAACTTCATTTAGGTACACCCCATCTCTCTAATTTTGTATTATCATGTATGATCTTGAATTTTCAATTTGTATATGAGTGTAGCCTTGTTTTTTGGAAATTCTGGACCTTTGGGTGTTGTTATGAAGCTGATTCTTTGTTTAAAGTTGTGATCTTTTGTGTTATCATCTGATGGGTATTTTCTTTAGCAGTTGCCTTTAGTATCTCTATGATATTGATTTTTCAATTTGGGTAGTTGTTTTTATTTGTATTGTATATGAGTGCAACATTGTTTTTTTGGAAATTCTGGACCTTTGGGTATTGTTATGAAGTTGATTATTTGTTTTAAAGTTTTGATCTTTGTTCAAGAGGATTATCATCTGATGGGTGTTTGATTTAGCAGTTGTCTTTGCCTTTAGTATCTCTATGTTCTTGATTTTACTTGAATTGCAAAATTTTATAGTCGGTGGTGGTCTTTTTGTTTTTATGTTTTGAACCTTTCTTTTTGAAAATTCTGTGTGGTTATGCCCTCGTTATAAAATTGAGGATAGGGAAGGGAAAATGGAAGAAAGTGGATAATTGAATTTTCACGAACAAGGTGAAAGTTAAGGTAGCTAACCAACTAAGCTACTGAGATTCTCTGAGGCCTTTTCTTTAATTTCCTTTTAGTTTATGTATATTCACTTCTTAATGTGCTTCCAAAGTATGGTTTGATGGGTATTTTGTTTAGGGGTTGACTTTGCCTTTAGACTTGTAGGTTACTCCTGTTTTTTAATTGAATTGTGAATGTGTAATGAATCACCTTATAAGCAGGCTTTAGATCAGATCAGAGGTGGATTCAGGATTTAAATTTTACAGGTTCAAGCTTAAAGGGTTTTAGCATTGGACCTATTATATTTTTAAAGTTATGGGTTCATATCTTGAATTTTAGTAAATTTATGCTCCGCGTTGAAATATATCTGCAAGGTTTAGAATTTAATTTCCATTGGTGTTAGGCTGTTTGGCTGGAACTGAAAGATGGGTTGGTCTTGGTATGCAAAAGATGGTCCTTGGTAAATCAAGAGGGAGTGGGGGGGAGGGGGGGGGGGGGGTTACGAATAAAAAGGTGAATACAAATTTAATCATGTAGCTATCATGGTTTTGTCTTTTTACCTCTTTGTCAATTGTTGTGTAAGCATTGATAATTTTTTTTAACTTTTACTTGGTGTGTTGAATTAAATGTTGCGATGTTGCTTTGCTCATTTTGATTGTTTATCAAAATCCAAGAGGTAATATACCTGGCACAACTCGTCAGTAATTGCTTGCCCAGTTTTTACTAATGTACTTGTCATGTATGCTGAAATGTCGGATTGCTATCTTTTAAAAGCTTTGAATGTTTGATCAAGATTACCATTTTAAAAAAGTGTGATGTTATATTAAAGACACTGTTGTAAGTGGCATGAGCTGGTAACTAATTGTGGAAGCTATCAATATTAGGATTCCTATTCGTATTTTGCACGAGGAAATGGGATCAGAAGGGCCAAAATCTGTGACCATTCATGTCACGGGGTTCAAGAAATTTCACGGTGTAGCTCAGAATCCTACGGAGACTGCAGTTAGCAACTTGAAATATTATGTTGAAATGAAAGGATTACCTGCTGGTGTGACCTTGGGCAGCTGTACTGTTCTTGAAACAGCTGGAGAGGGTGGACTTCCGGCATTGTTGAAGGTTATAGAGGAGTCCTCTGCTGGAAACAGTTCAAATAATGGACAAGTCATATGGGTTAGTTCTGCCAAGACAAATCTTCTCCTTTAACTAATTTGTGTGGATTCATGTTTGCTCTTTAAACTGTCATGTGCAGAAAATTGCCAGAAGAATACGTGAATTATGCACATTTATGTCACATGAATAGCTGGATGTGTGGTTCTTTTTTTTTCTGATTGTTTCTTTTTTATCAACTGCCTCTGAATTTTTGATACTTTGATGGGTAAATGTATTGTAGTGAGCTAATGATCACATACTCCTATAGTCCAACAGAGACAGAAACAGACCAACTGATTTCTTCCCATGTGTTTGTTACCTGGTACCTATTGCTGGTGGGAGGTGTTAGGTATTCCGTGGAATTAGTCGAGGTGTGCGCAAGCTGGCCCGGACACCATGGTTATAAAGATCGTACTCCTATAGTGCCAAATTGAGAGTTTTTTGTCCCGTCCTGGTTGCAGCCCAGAGTATTCTGCAGCTTGTTTAATATCAAACTCCACATATGCCAATATAAAATGAATATAGTACTATGATAGGGTACATGCCTACAGGGAGAAAAGACATAATGAACTCAATAATCATCCGCATTAATTTTTTTGAGAGACTGATATGAGTTGGTAATTAGCTGCAAAACCATTTCTTAGGGGAAGTTGATTGGAGGAGTGTCCATTTTCTTTCGTTGACCCTTATGGATGAACTTGACTACAAAAACACATGCATCAGACCGTTCAAACTATGTCTTAACTTGTGTCTATCAAGTTTGGAGGTTGTAGATTGGATAAATGAAAGATAAGCTATCTATCCTTGTGAAAGACCAAATTTCAAGGACTAACGTATTTGGATAGTATTAGGTGATATTAAAACCCAATATTTAGTCTCCCAATTTGGGAGTCCCAAAGGGTAACTAGTTAGGTCCATTACCATCTCATACATAAAAGTAAAAACACACAAACTGATGCCAATTTGTGGCCACGAGACTAGCAATTGAATATTTGGATTGAGAGTGCATGACTGAAGAAAAGAGAAGGCCAAAACATGACCAGCGTTGCTGCCTAACTCTGTAGCTAATTGTTTTTTCTCGATAGTTAGCTACCAATCTATGTGGGATATCAGGATAAATAACCATTATTCGTAATTCTAGCATGCCAACTTAAAACCAAAGAAATTGGCGGTACATATCAGGTCTTTAGTATGCAAACAACAGGAGAAGACACTCTTTGTGTCAGTGTTTGTGAAGACACTTGATTAGATTTCTCTTTGGAAATTCTAGTGATATAGCTACTTACATAGATAAATATTAAAAGGTTTTGAGGTCAATGATTATAGAGAGAAAATGTGAACTTCGAGTCTAGAACACAGTTTATCATGTGACGCGACTACTTAAGTCTTGTTTGGCGGCCTTGCATTCTGTGGCTGCTCCTATCCTCCACTCACTCACACACACACACTTGGAGAAAAATAAAATGTGCTGCTGATATAGAAGTCCTGTGTTATCTGTTCAGCTTCACCTTGGGGTAAATAGTGGAGCAACAAAGTTTGCAATTGAGAGGCTGGCAGTAAATGAAGCCACATTTCGTTGTGCAGATGAGCTTGGTTGGCAACCTCAGGTAAGGTGTTTCATCTCTTAACCGAGATGAGCTAACCTGATATTTCGTTATGCTAATATTCTTATTGATTTTCCACAGCGAGTGCCTATTGTTCCAGAAGATGGAGGAATAAATCAAATAAGAAAGGTCTCTTCTATTCTTCATATGATACTTAATCTGCTTATGTATTTTTTATTTTTTTTTATCCCTCCCTAGGAGCTCCCACCCCTTTTACTCCCTTGGTGACTCGAACTCACAACCTTCGGGTTGGAAGTGAGGGGTGCTTACCATCCGAGCAACTCCCTTTTGTCAATCTGCTTATGTATATTAGATGAAGAAGTACAGTGCTTTTTTATCCGATAGCGGTTCATGTTCTTCGCCTGTATTCCTCTGTTTTCCATGTGTCCTAATCTATTTTTTTTCCGGGTTGTTGAAGACATCTTGCCCTACCGAGTCAATCCTGGAGTTCTTAAAGAAGAAAGGGTTTGATGTGACAATGTCGGACGATGCAGGTCGTTTTGTGTGCAATTATGTGTACTACCATTCTCTCCGATTCGCAGAGGAAAAGGGTCACAAGTGTCTGTTTGTCCATGTTCCTACCTTCAATAGAGTGAGTCAAGAGAAACAAATGGAATTTGTTGCTGCTCTGCTGGAGGCTATTGCATCAACTTGTTGAATATCAGTACAGTTGGCTTCAAATGGAATTCATAGTTTCAAAACTTTCTGTTGTTTAATTATGTAATTCTGATTTACTTGTAAATAGATTCCCCATGTGCAATGAACATCAATTGTTCATGTTTCCTTTGAAACTGTTGGGTTTGGATATAAACTCTGTTGATTTATAATTGAAGTGTCTTTTAAGCAAAATTGATTGCAATTCAGTAGGCATTTGGTCATAGATATTTTTTACTTCATTTGAAACTTTTGAAGTTTTGAGTTTTACTTGGTTATAGGGATGGCAATGGGGCAGGTGCAGGGCGGGTTGAAATAAAATTTTCTAACATAATGCGGGATGGGTTGTGGGCTTATGCAGGTTTTAAACTTAAGCTCTTGTTATTCTCATAAAATTATATGAAGCTTTCCCTAAGATTATATGATATGGAGAACATGTATTACACTACAAATTAGTAACAGTTAGTTGGAACCTGGGAATATAGTGCTTGTATGCTATGTATGTGAATATTCAATTAGGACTTCAAATGGTGATGAAGCATTTTTTTTGAATTCTAAACCTAAACCTAAAAATAAAAATATTATAGGTATAAACAATTCTCAACTGAGTTAAGTTTGCTACCAATACCTATCAGCTTCTGGGAATACAATTACGAACTAGTATATGCACATATACAAAATCTTTGCTCTTAAGATGACTGGGCATTTAAATATGCATATACTAAATTCTTAAATTAACGAATAGGTAAATAGCAAAGTAAATAAAAAGCACTAGTGCGGGGGTGGGGCTGCGACAAAAGAAGAGCTAAGTCCTTCAACTTGTGCGTAAGTACTACTGTTGTACCTTTTGCTCCTAATTCTCAGCTCACCTTGCAGAATCAATTAATCATACTCTATCAGGATCTCTCATAAACACGGAGAGAAAATGTATACAGGAAGTCGAACGAAATGAAAAGGGGACTGCAAGACTTTAACCATTAACAAATATGAAAACTAGTCTTTGTTTACAAATTTATGACAATATACCTAATCAAACAGCAATTACATATATTCGACCATTGTATTACACAGCCATTACAAAAAGCCCTAAGGAAACACAAAATGCTTTCAACATGATATTCATAACCACACTGACATGAGAAGAAAAAACAACTAGATAAAACTCCGCCTGCATCCAGATCAACCCACAATAACAAATCTGCATCACTTTAAGCCTGTAAAAAGAGGTGTTGAGAAAATTAGAGGCCCAAAAATTAACGACAGCACATATTCCAACAGCTTTGATAAATTATGGCATAACTACCTTGTTAGCAATGTTGTTAGAAAGCCAATCAAGTCCCTCGTAAAGCCCCTCTCCAGAAGTTGCACAAGTGCTCTGGATGTACCTGATACAGAAAAGACCCAATTTAGAAACTCCTCAAAAGTAAGCAAAGCAATGGGGTTTTCAAAAATAAGCAAATCATTCACAAGCACTAGCAAAGTGCTTACCAGTGACGCTGCCTGAGGGAGTGCAGTCCAAGCTTATCAGTTATTTCAGCAGCATTCATTGCATTAGGAAGATCTTGTTTGTTAGCAAAAACTAGAAGCACAGCATCCCGAAGTTCATCCTGGGACAGACAATAATAAATAAGTCCAGAGTCACCCAAGAAAGTTTAACTGAAAGATCCATCCCCATGTTTATCTTGCACTTGCCATCTAATAAATAATGAGAAGTGGCTGTGGCTACAAAATCAGAACATAGAGAATAATGGCACATATGATCTGTAAGTAGCAAAGTTGGTGGGTTTCTCATAGATTGCTACCTTCCCTACTGCCCCTGGCCTACTTTGTCTGTGTTCTTATACAAAGAATAAAAAGGTCCGGAACATGCAATTTAGTGATGCAAGTACAGTGAAAAAAATTCAACTATTCTGACATTTGCTTAAATCACAAGTTGAAGAAAACCTTCTCTCTTCAGTCTTCCCACGCCCATTCTTCCGAATAACCTCTAAATATATTACCAACTTATTAATGGTGAATCTGAAATATTAGAAGGAAACAAGTTGATGAATCAGTTCAACTTATACTAGGCCATTATTTGTTAAACAAAAAAATGATGTTCAGGGAGAATTTTGTCAAAGAAGATCTAAGTACATCTACAATCGATCATCTCTACTCAACTAAAAATAAGCACATAAATTCAAGCTATACTGCTCAAATGTTTTAGATGCCACATATTGACTTTCGGGAAACAATAATAGCCCTGCACAAAGTGTGGAGAAAGATCATTACCTCGTTCAACATCCTATGCAATTCATCTCTTGCTTCTACAACACGGTCTCTATCATTGCTATCAACCACAAAAATGAGACCCTGAGTGTTCTGGAAGTAGTGCCTCCACAATGGACGGATCTGCCAAAAGTGAATAAATGAAGTTAGAAGTTGGAACTATCAGATAATTGTTCAGAAGCTTCACTCCATGCAGAGTGGTCAGCCTTGTTTTCAGCATATAGTATATACAAGGGCCAGACCGATGCAGAAGATACAACCTTAGGGGGAAAACGATTATACCTTGTCCTGACCCCCGACATCCCAAACAGTGAAGCTGATATTCTTGTACTCAACAGTCTCCACATTGAAACCTGAAAATTGTCAATTATTAATAATAGCTCATTGAAGCAGAAAGGTATTATGGACATATGAGTGTACACTTTCCAAAAGCTGACAAGAATCTCTTGGAACAAGTTATCTTTTCAATAGTCACCAAGAAAATACAGTGATACAACAAATGCAATAGCTAATAATTAGTATCATATAAATTATCATACAAAACATTAGAAATCTGCATGACAAACAGTCACTGATAAACCTTGAGAAGTTTAAGACCACCACTTTGCTAAGACTACTCACCAAAAAGAACCAAAGCAGAGAGAGGCAGACAGTAGGAGGGATAGGATATAACCAACTAAACATTTGCAGCAACCGACACTAGGAAGAACGATTTATAAAACTGCCTACCACCATTCAGATTCTTTATTTATCAAAATAACAAGTAGGTTAATCTTTTGAGTGATGAATTGCACATAGTGCCAAGACAGGGCAGTTCAAGTGGAAAGCTTGCTCCACCTCCAGCGGCAGTTGGGGTGTTCGAGTCATCACAAGAAAGTGGGGACAGGCCACTAATGACTACTAGGGAGAGGGATCGAGGGTGGGTAGATGTGGTTTACCAATAAAAAAAGAAACTGCACAACATAAGTCAACCCTCACGATAAGGTCTGGCACTAATACATATCATGCAACATAACATACACAACCAGAGACCAAGTCAAAATAATAAAGTATAAATGCTATGCCTAACCAGTGCATATGGGGAGGGAACAGGCAAAAGGCATGTTTCATGCCTTACAACCAAATTGTAAATGCAGAGATCATTACAGCAAGAACTTTGCTGCTGTATGCAGCGATCTACATACCAATGGTAGGAATAGTAGTCACGATCTCTCCCAGCTTCAACTTGTACAATATGGTGGTCTTACCAGCTGCATCAAGACCAACCATTAGAATGCGCATTTCCTTCTTGGCGAAAAGCCGACTGAAGAGCTTGGTGAATGTGAGCCCCATTATGCTTCCTTGATGATGATCCCTACACCAAAAAATTCCACAATTAAATCATACAGCTGAAATCCATAATTGCCTTCAAAATTCAGATCCATATGCTGATTCATACCAAGTTGCAGATATTCTAACATGGATCTGAATGACAAAGCAAAACGATCACATTGACGAGCTAAATCAACTTTTTAATAGCTAAAATTCAAAATTTTCATGATACAAACCACTATACATTACAATTTTCACAGAGATCGAAGCAGTACAATGTCTCTCAGCTAAAGGAACACAAATTAACACCAAAAATGAAACAAGGATAACATATCTGCAGCTACCAACCGCTTAATCTGATAGATAACCTCAAATCAAATGTAGCAAAAACATCTCTACAAAATTGTATTTCAACATGACATTGAACACATTCTGGCATAAAATCAACTGGAGACATTCTCAAATCCACACAAAACAATTTTCAATATACGGAATCAGTACAACAACTCATTCTTCAGATCATAGCATAAAAACACAAATTTCCACAAAAAAAACGCATCAGCCGCTACAAATCCATAAATCTGATAAGGAAAACCACAAATCACACAAATACCAGCCGCGCACCGTAAATGCAGCTAAAATTCCTCCATGGAAGCTGAATTTCAACATTAATCAAACACAAACACATCGTAGCCTAAAATCAACCGCAAATCCATACAAAAAACGATTTCAATAGCAAAAATTCTCGAAAATGTTACTATAGATGCATGAAATTGAAGAGAAAAATGAATGAAAATATGAAGATTTACCTGAAAAGAGCTTTTTGAAGGAGGGATCTATTGAGAGAGAAACCTGAGATTAACGCTGAAATATGTAAAGAGCGTAAAATTGATGCAATAAATAAAGGAAATGAGATCTTTTTAATGTTACCAAAATGGCATTACGGGTTTCATGAAATTACGAGAATGCCACTCGATTCCAATGGTGGGTGCGTTTTCCTTTTCCACCGTGAGTTCTGTTTCATTTACGTTGGCCAATGCAATCAGATACTGCCACGTATATTTCTTTAATTTCTGGTAAATTAGGGGGATTATTAATTTAATTAATTACGTTTTTATGTTTAGTGTTGATTTTCTCTAGTAAAATAAAAATAGTATATGTTTTACAATTGCTTTTTAGGTTATTAGTTTATAGTTGGTATAGATGCTTACCTGTAATTAATTTTAAAATGACTTTGGTATATAAATATTACTTATAACAATCTAAACTCTTGATTATCGACATATTAATACGATACGTAGACGGTAGACTATTACTTTATTTGTGTAGTTCGTTTACTTTGTAATTTACTAAATTGAAGGTGAATTTTTTTCCGGCTGATGATTAAAGTAATTGTTAGTATATACCAATAAAGATTGTGGTGATGTGAGTAGTCGTTCATCCTTAACTAAGAGGTGCCGGGTTTGAGTTCCCTTATAGAGTCGTCTTTGTTAAGGACCATTTTATCTCAATGTAAGACTTTCTGGCGCGAATCCGGATTTAGTTGGGATCTAATTTGGGCATCGAACACTGAATGAGAAACTAAACAATTAATAATTAATATATACTTTTGTTTTAAACCAAGAAACCAATGTTATTAAGCAAATGGAAACTAGGAAAGGAAAATGTCAATGAAGCCTTGATCAGCTTCCTTTGCTATAAAGGTTTTGAATGAATCAAAATCATGTGTAATTGTTTATGTACAAAAATATGATTAAAATAAAACACAATAAAATAAAGAAGCACCTCACCTTAAGAAAGGAAAAAAAAACCTATACAAACAGGCGAGAATTGCATGTGGTGGGATGAATATGATCTCTCAACAGAAACAGAAGTTACGTTCCTAAAATTTTAGGTAGGGAATTTAGAGCTTCCCTTTAAATGGGTCATACACGACATGAATCTGGATTAATTGGGTCAGTGGCCTCATTGACAAGTGGTACAACTTTTATTCTCAAATCCGAAGCTTCTATTGAGAATTACAAACTTTTCACCTCTTCATGTTGAATTACAGTTGGACCAAAAAGAAAAGTCAAATAACAACAACATTGTTACAGTTACAACATTCTCTAGGTACAATATTTTGATACGACAATTACACCTTACTCCTGAGCAAGTTGAGGTTGACTATATGAATCAGTCACTCCACTCGACCCATTTAAGGAAATTTTATTATTATGATATAATTGAATGCACTAACAGATTACAAACAACAACAACAATAATGGAACTCAAGGTAGCCTGGGAAACTTAGAGAAATCTGGTCGTCTACGTTCGTTGTATGCATTTTTGCCTTCATTGCCTTCTTCAGTTCCATAAAATAGAAGAGTAGCATCTCCCCCCAGGCCCTGACATAATTTTAAAGAAGGAAAATGTTTGTATCATAACTATTTGCCATTTCGCGACATATATTTGGATACTCAAGAGTATACTTAGCTCAGACTCGATCCCCTCGTGTAGGAGTTTGGGTACTGAGCTTGCTCTAATATGAGAACATTTTGGAATATAATAGGAAAGTGAAATGTACCTGAAGTCCAGCATGTCCATCATCAACTGCATTGAGAGCTGATTTTAGCACTCGTATCGCTGTAGGACTATTTCTTAAGATCTCTCTGCACCACTTTATTGTTTCTGCCTCCAACTTATCTAACTAAAAAAAGAAACAACACATAACATTAGAAAACTCTTAAGTCATTTCATATAACAGACGGATTAAAACCTTTCTCTAAGGTTAAGGCGGCCGGCATATTTGTTGCAAGAGTAAACTTTTGAGCCAACTAATGAGCATTCTTGTAAACCAGAAAGTATATGAAATTGGAATGCTAATTTTTGTTAATTTTTCTCTTGATCCCATATGGTTCTTACACGAACGTTAGCTCTTATGGTTAAGGAAGTAGAGTTAGTCGATATACTCACTGGAACAACAGTATTCACAAGTCCCATTTTCTCTGCTTCAGAAGCTGTGTAGAACCTTGTTAAAAACCACATTTCACGAGCTTTCTTCGGTCCAACCTGTTCAGACAGCAGAAGATTAAACCAATATATTCGGAGATTATAGTACTTAATTATAAATCAGATGTACGTTGCTTGTTTTTACACCAATATTTGATCAAGAAGTTCAATTAACATGAAAAGAGAACTACAAATGAGTTATCCGTAAATTGTATCTTAACGAAAAGAACCAAGACAAGACGCTCACCAAACGTGACATAATTGAACTTCCATAACCAGCATCGAAACTTCCTACCTGCAATATGGAATCAGATTTCATGAATCCGTATGGCATCAAATTTAACTTTTACTTAGATTCTTTGTCCAGACACAATGGAACAAGAATAATAGTATAGTCAAGAAGGCAATAGAATAAGAACAATAATAGACTTTGTAAATAAGGTGAGGTATTCGATCAGCATAGAACATAGCTTTATTCCAAACAGTACTTAAAGACATGCTCTACAGGTACTTGAATATATGCTCATTTACTAATTTAATAATAAAATGTGTTTTCGAGTACACATGTAAAAAGAGCACCTTTGGGCCAGTCTGACCAAATATAGCATTGTCTGCTGCAATCGTTAGATCGCAAACCATATGCAAAATGTGTCCTCCACCAACAGCATAACCTGCAACCTTAGTTGCAACAAAAGGAAAAGAGTTATTTCAGATAATTGAATTACGTGATATACAGAGACGCCTACTTAAAGCACTTAACAAAAGAAAGAACAGAGAGCCTTACCATTGCAATTACTGGTTTTGGTAGACGACGAATTTGCACCTATGAGAAAAGAAGAAGAATAAGGTAAAGTTAAATAGTACACCAAACTATTGCTAAGAACTAGACACATCAAAAAGTTATATCAGTTTCAAGGAACTACCTATCTTAAGGCAAAAAGTCGTCTACAACGACTTCAAAGAACATGACAGATTACTCTACGTACCTGTAAATCTAAAACATTAAGGCGACCAAAACTTTCAAAATCAGCATAACCATCCTTACTTCTCAATGCCTGATCACCACCACTACAAAACGCCTTTGTACCCTGCATCAAGTCATACTTGAGAACAATGCACGTAGTACAACCAAATGATACAATCTACTGAAGTTAACTCACTATACAAAGATATCTAGAAACCATCACCACAAGGACTCAGTTCTAATCTACAACAAATTCCATTAACTACATTTATACTCCTACGACATCTCATGTTTTTTTAGAGATACTCTTCAATGGAACAGAACCACTACGAGCTCAACTACAAGCTGGTTCGGTGTAAATACAAAAGGAAAGGTGTGCATTAAAATTCAGTCATTCAATTCCTTCATCAAGTATTAAGACATGGTGGCTTGAAGTGAATATTTGCTAGTAAGAGAAATTTATAACATGGCCTAAAGTTCACTTCACCTACATCGAATTCCATAACTTCTTCACTTTGTACATGATATGATATGATATTTATGTAGGAAACTTACCTTTCCTGTGAGAATGATGACTCCCACTGAACCATCATCCCTGGCATCATTAAATGCGCGAATAAGCTCCTTGATGGTGTGAGGTCGGAAAGCATTTCTTCTATCCGGTCTATTGATGGTTATCTGCAAGAGGAAAGAAAACAATATGACATAAACTAAAGCTCCAGATTTCCAGCTTCTGAGTTTCTTACATTATTAATTCAGGTCACCTGTAAGTACTAACAGCAACAAAGAAGCTTCAAACCGTGTTACTAGTAGCTGCTAAGTGAGAACCCAAGGTTGCTGATAATGATTGAGAAAAGCGCCCATATTAATCATTTATGATTTTTCCTTCTTTATCCGTGGCATTAGTCATCAGAATGTATTTTTGAGGGGTCATCTAATGCAATATGCTTTTCACAATATAGCAGAGAAATACAATATCATCTACCATTTAGCACTTTGTTATCCATTATCATGTTACAAATGTAAACACTCATCCTTGAAGTCTTTGTTATAGGCCAACTGAGAATCATCACATAAACTCCATGGAGCTCAAGACATGGTTTTTTTTTTTTTTTTATAACCGAGAAATCTGTCTGTGACCCGCCCATTGGACCAATCACAGCCTTCTAAACTCGGTAAATAATGGGCCCGCCCCTCTCAAGACATGGTTTTCACTAGTCTAAACTCAAGCTTTGAGTAAAGACCAGGCATCTAAAAAGTAATACCCCTTTGTTCCAACATTTATGTTTTAGTTCGTTCAAAAAAGAATGACAACTTTCTAAATTTAGAAACAATTTAACTTAAACTTCCTCTTTTACCATTAATGAGAAAGTTAAATAGCCACTCAATTATTATGAAGTGTTAAGACAACAAGTTTCCAAAAGTCTTCATTTCTTTCTCAAAGTCTCTTCCTATTCAAACAAGGTCACAAAAATTGGAACGATGAAGCACTCAATTTCAGCTAAATAGCTTCAGTTTACTAACTTTCTCACCTTAAATGAACTAAAAATATCTCATTTTCACATTCTTGAAGCACACTATTCTATTTTCTTTATGGTCTATGGACCATTGCAAAGGGTGTTCACAAATCAAGCATAATACATAAACATACATTCAAACTTAACCTCAGCTCACAAGTAAGTACCTCCAACTTTGAGAGTGCACATCTAGACACCTCTCAACTGACAACTAAACATTCCAACTTGTGGACATCTGTAGCCACTGACATGACACATAAATTTTGGAGATGTCTAGATTATTGTTTTGTAAGTTAGAGTATTCAACTAATATAATAGAGACGAGTTGAGGCATATAGATGTGCATACAGGTTTATTTGTCAACTGAGTCCAAGTTTGAGTGACTCTTATTATGCCATCAATAAACATCACTGCCTCTAGCCCAATTTATATGAATCGCTTTTTTTAGACTGTTCAAAAAAGAATAATACATTTTTATATTTAATAATAATTTAATTTTAAAATATTTATTTTATCATAATGAAATAATTTATAGCCAAACAAACATGTATCACTTATTTTAGACCATAAATTTCAAAAGTTCAATTTCTTTAACCCTGTGTTCAGTCAAACTACATCACATAAATTAGAACACAGATACTACTAAGTTTGAAAAAAAATTAAGAATTCCACATAAGAGGGTAAAGATTGTAAGAACAAAACCTTAGCAATGGGTTCACCAACAGCTTTCTCATAAATAATATCAGTAAACTCTTTGCCAGATTCATCATCAGAAGGAATAAGTCTCCAAACAGGTTCATGATTTGGGACTTCACCATGAATTTTATGGTAATTATCATTCATAGAAGAGGAGCTACAATTGGAAGACCCAATTGAAGAAACAACATTTTGAGCTAAAGGAATTGGCAATAAATGATTAGCAACTGATGCCACTCTCCTCCTCATAGTATTGAGGTCCTTCTCTGACATTCTTGGTAATTAATGAAAAAATAATGTTATTTTTCGAAGTGAGTAATTTTGTGTTGTGTTATGGAGTGACAATAATATATGATATTTTGATGTGTGTGTTTTTGATTTTATTGGGATAAGATGAGATAAGATGGATGCTATATTATTGGGTTTTGGCATTGGAAGTTTAGGGAACTAAAAAGATGCTAGAAATCCTGTGTATTTATTTTACTTGCCTATGCCTATTGGAGTTTGGCAATATTACTATTTTCTTTAAGCTTAGATAGATTAACGTTGTTGGTTCGAGTTTTGGATATGAAATTATTTTTGTTAGGGAGTATTTCTCCGAATGAGGGTTCAAACGGTGCAAATTCAAAATAATCGAATTTTAATGTGGATATCAGACATTGGATGACATCCAAAACAAAATAAAATGGTGTTATTGTATATAAGTAATTTAAGAACTCATTTGACCATAAATATCATTAACTTTTTTTGAAATATTATTTTACTTTATTTGAAAAATAGTGTTTGATTGTGAAAATTCTAAAAACAACTTTGAGAACAGACAAACCCTTGTTTTCACTTTTACTTTTTATTTTTTAGTGTTTAAAAAAATCCAATTTTTATTTTTATTTTCATAAAATAACCTTAGTTAAAGTTATTTTTCATGTTTAAATAATATTTTATATTTTTTAAAAAATACGTTTAAATTTAAATATTAACTGCAAAATTATTGTCAAATTAAAGATAACTAGACTCCAACTTTAAAATTTTCAAATAAAGTAATTTGATTTTTATTTTCATAATCAAACGCTTAGTTAGGCACTCTTTTTAAATCATAATCTCTTAAAGGGTAGATGGTATAGGGAATTTATGGCGTAATACGTAATGTCAACTGCTTTGAGATGAAAGTAATGTCATGATTGATCAATTTTGAGATGGAGACGTGACTTATTAATTGATACTGTAAAATTCAAACTCCACGAAAATAATAATTAGGGGTGTGCACTATTTGGTTTAAACCGAAAAATCAAATCAAATTAAACCAAATTCTAAATTGGATTGATTTTTTTGTTTTGGATTAAAATTTACTCTATCTGTTTTTTTATTTATTTGATTTCGGATTTAGAAAAAAAATCGAAAAAGTCGAATTATAAATATATGTAAAACTTAATATACAATACTTAAAAGTATATTAATTATTGACCCAACTTTAAATTATCTTGAGTCCAATCCATAATATTCTGGACGAATTTTGTATTTGAACCAAACGACAATGATTAACACATAAAAAAATGTTTTTCCTTGATTGTCTCTTTCATCCTTGAGTATTGTTCCTGGTTGGAAAAGATTGATGTTTAAGAATCAGCCTATTAAAATTAGAGCACCAACTCTTTGAACATTTGTTTATCTCGATTTTTCTCAATGAGTATATATCCTATGTTGGATTTTATTTATGTTTTTCTTTATCTTATTCCTTTCACATTTGCAATGTACAACAAGTTATAGAGGATGATTGAGGAGTTTTTAATTCTTTAACCCATAAATTAAAATGCTAGTTGTATAGCTCCAGCTTATCAAGGACATAATCTTAGATAGAAGATTATGAAGGATTCAGATGAGGGTATGTAAAAGGTTTAGTTAGGTAGTTGAGAGTTGACTAGCTTAATCTTTCATACTAGTAGTCGTACGTAGTATTACTCTAGGAGTTTCTTGTTGTTACATATCTGTTACTATTGACTGTTTCTAACACTTCAATTATCGTATTATTTTGTGGTACTGATTGTTCCATTTTTAGTATGCATTTGTCATGTTTTTTTTAGCAATTTTGTCTTAGCTTCTTCACTTCCGTTGTTTCTTCTTTCAAACTAGTTTGTATTATTTTTACTTGAGTCGAGGGTCTATTGGAAACAACCTCTCTACGTACCTTGTAGGGGTAAGATCTGAGTACACGCTATCCTTCTCAGAGCCAACTTGTGGAATTACACTGGGTTTCACATGAAGCAATACTTTGGAAACTAAGACCTGAGAATTATTGTCCATGATCAAAATAGGCCCTTTGTTATACAAATGATAAAATTGACAAGTAACAAGTTCAAATAGAACTGAATGTGAGAATTACTTAGTCTTAAGTGTGGAGGAAACTTGTTGTTCATCTCTACATTTTTTTGACATTATCTTCCTTTTTGTTAGTTTTACTTAGATTAAGTCCTAAAACAGTTGATGTAAATTCTAAACACAGAAAAAAGAAAAGTTCACATTGAGTATGCCGCAATTTCTAGTTTTTCCTCAATTTGAGTAACGTACATATCTAATTTTTGAAGATATACGCTTATGGCAGAACGGTATATGACATAGTTGATAATAATCTTTAACTTCAAGTAATCATACATATGATGGAGGGAGAGCATAGAAAAGGGCAGCCTGGTGGAGAGAAGTTGTAGTCGTAAGAAACTATTTGAACTAAGAATGTTTTATATACTTTCATTTCTCAGTAATTTCTTCTTCATGTTATATGCATCTGATAAAATCTTGCTCTCCTCCTTTCCCCCCGCGGGGTTGCACAGATAGAGGAAATGAAACCAAAGTACAAGTTGTAATGGCTTTAGGATGTAGGCATACAATTAGCTTTTTGTTGCAAAAGCAACTTGTTGTATCTGTTTTTTTTTCTCCTGTTTCCATATATCCTTATGTATTTTCAATGAAGTCCTCTTTTGTCGTTTGAATTCGATGATTACATTTGAAATGATCAGTTGCTGATGTCGATTTAAGGAAATGTTGGTGTGGTCCACAGATTACGCGATTTTAGCCCTCATTAGAAACATATAAGTTCCATTAGTTGACATAGGAACCTTAGATCTTTTCATTTTTATGAAAATAAAGTAATGTCAGCTATCACGCGTGATCATGCTGATTAGAAGATTTGTTTTGTCTTGCAGAGACTAGACATACAGAAAATTCCATATGTTTTGTCCCGAAGGAAAAATAGATCACAATCAAGAAATGAACATATAAATGACAGGTTCTTGCTTACAAGGGGCTCTTGGAAAGTATTAATGAGTAATCATTAGAATTCATTCTGGTTGATGAACTGGTCTAAGGGTCTGAGTTTCCATGGTTAACGTCTACAACTGCTTAAGTCTGCATAAACAAGCTTTCGTGTTCTACTTAAATAGGTAAGCAGACTGAAAGTGGTTACTCAATATTATGTGCAAGATTATGCACCTTATTTGATCTGTGTTTGTTACTCTAATACCTTAGTTAACTCCTAGATTTTGTCTGGTTTGCAGGTCCGCTGGTTTATAAATTCATAAAGCGAGTTATGGGGATCAATCAATGGCTTTTAGATGAAGGCATATGCATGGAGATTTCAGTTGTCCTGTTGGAGATATGAGTATGTGAATATGACACCTTCTAGCTTCTCCAAAGAGTACGCTGCTTATCCGTTAATGTCTATGGTGGTATGTTAAAATTCTTGAAAACATAGCGGAGTGTTAGATTCTGAGGTCCACCAATGTTTGCCAACACTACCTTTCTTCGCTAAGTGTCTTTGATAGAATATCATGAGTAGCAACTCCTTATGTTTTCGATCATTATTGGTATGTTAGTAATGCTGTTGGTGTCAATGTAGCAGAACAAGTTAACAGTTTTATCAGAAGTGTCTTCTCATACCTTACTATAGAAATCCACTCTATTAAATATAATTCAATACCACATACAGTAATTTTACTAAAAGAGAAAAAACAAAATTCTATACTCTTATGCATTAAGAATATGCAATCATTCTATATATGGTGTAATAGGGGTCAGCAAAAGTATGCCGGCCTCACAAATGAAGACACCAAAAATATATAATTATAGGTAATAATAATCTTACTATACTAGCATTGATCATGATCTGCTTGAATCTTGTTGCTCGTTGGTTTTCCGACTTGTAAACATTCAATTGGAGGTTGAGTAGGAGTATATAACTCCCCGAACGACTGCCAACAGAATGGATCATACATGTGGTAACGTTCCTGTATTGGCTTTAGTTGGATATTCATCATGGTCACATCTTGACAAGGCATACTGTCACTACATGCTAGATGCACCGGTTTTACTGTATATGTTCCTTTAATTCCTGCATAGTTGATATCTGATAAAGCCACTGCAGCTGTCTGGTTCTTGCATTTGCTCTTGTCACAATAGAACTGATCAATTACAATCGGTAGCTGAACTTCGTTCATTTGAATGTTTGAGAAAAACACTCCTTGTACTGACCCTGACCCCCCCTGCATAGTAAGTATAATCAAATGTTAATATTCGTTGTTAGATACATCTGAACTCAAAATGTCGTTATGAAAAAACCGTACCTGCCATGTCTTAATCCTGACACCGTTCATCGTGTTCTGCATAATAACATCTTTGACAGTAATATTTGAAACACATGCCTTTGTATTGTCTTTCCCTAGTGATCCAATGCTGATTCCATGTCCTGGTCCACAATTTATGTTGCGTACATACACGTTGGTGCAGCCAGTTTGTATCGACACACAGTCATCTCCTATACAAATTTGAAAAAACACATCGATGAGTATTTTTAGCGTGTACTAGCATTTTAAATTGAAGGACATTGTATGTGCTTAGCTCTTTTGATGCTCAAATTGTTTATTCTATCATAAAGTTGTCATCTAGGTTACTACTCCCTCTGTCCCAATTTGTATGACTCACTTTTCTTTTTAGTCAGTCCCAAAGAATGACACATTTCTATATAAAGTAACAATCTAACTATAAAATATCTATTTTACCCTTAATGAAATGATTTACAGTCACACAAATTTCTATCATTCATTTTGGATCACAAGTTTTAAAAGTCTTCCTTTCTTTCTTAAACTCCGTGCCAAGTCAAAATACCTCATATAAAATGGGACGGAGGGAGTATCATATTTTGAGTAACAGGGCTAAAATAAATGTGTGGGGCTAAAAGTCTATCTCTATATTGAATTTACTCTTTTACTATATAGACAAGATGAGTTTTTGCAGGTAGGGTCTTAAAGCTTGTGGTGCAAAAATTATACATTAAAGATAGGTCGTTGCTACGTGTCGAAGTGTTAGTAGTCACATATTGAAGAATGTGGTCCTTATTATCAATGTGGACATTATTTTGGCATATTGTTCTCTCTGTTATCAGTTATGTTTGTTGTAAAAGAATTCATTGAGTGTAGTAATTACCACAAGCAATGTTGGAACTGCGAATTAGCGCGTCTTTGGAGTTCTGTAAATGGATTCCATCTGTATTAGGACTATCTCCAGGAGATGAGACAGTGATATTGTTTACTAATACCCCTATGCAATTGTCAAATTTGAGATGACATTGTTGGCTATTTTGAATTGTGATGCCTGTTACAGTAACATTGAAACTCCCATAGAATCGAAGAGCCTGCATTTCAACTTTTTCGTTTAGTATATAGTGAACAACATAATGTCTAAACTTGAAAAACATAAAGTGTTTGAAATTGTGCTTACTGTTGGCTTAATGCTTGGCATTTTCCCACTGAGTGAGCTATTTAACTGCCACACAAAAGAGTATTAGAAAGGATAATAAATCGAATTTAGATATTCATAAGTGAGATAGATATATAATTACAGGAGTCGGAGGATGTCTCAATAATGTCTTGTTTAAGGGGATGATCAGTTTCAATTCATCGTCTAGAGGATCATCATACGGTGTATCTAGCCACCAAACTGAACCTCTTCCATCAATCACTCCGTTTCCTTTGACTGTAATTCCTACCAATTTGGTAAATTCAAGCCATTGCATAATACCTGAACCCCAAGATTTTGCATCTGTTGGAGCAATTATTGTTCCATCAAGCTGCAAAACAGAACATATTCATCAAAACAGTCTTTAAGACTGGCTCGTGTAACGGTTCTTGAATTCGGAATCATGTAATTCTTGAAGACAGTATGGACACTCATTCGACATAGATATGTTAAAGGCAGAGTAAACATTGGCTCATACATTATACGATGATAATCTATATTTTTGACTGACCTGAAAGACAATGTTGTGTTGACAGTATGGACCTGAGAATGAAATTGGTCCTACAAGGAATATATATTTCGATGGAACAATCATCATCGAATCTTCCACTTTACAAGCAGCTGCCCATGCAGCTTGAAATGCCTGTTAGAATTCAAGATTTCATGGTTAGTAAAGTAGAAATATGCATTTTAGGTGATTACTACTCTATCAAAAACAGCCTCGGGCAGAAATGCAGGGTAAAGCTGCGTACAATAGCCCCTTGTGGTCGGGCCTTTCCCCGTACCCTGCACATAGCGAAAGCTTTAGTGCACTGGTCTGCCCTTTTCTATGTTATCAAAATTTTCATAAACATATTCAGTTGTAAGTTAAAAGTGGGAGCCACCTCATTTCTCTCTATGACTGCCTGCAATTCTGTCTTATCTTATGTATTATTAAGTTTTCCTTATTAAATAAATATATATATATATATATATATATATTGTTGTACTCCCAAAGTTAGTTTATTAATAATAATACAACAATAATATTGTCACAACTCACATTTACCTAATTTTTTGTCCTGTAAACATGAAATTCTTTATGTGAATTTCATCAACTTTATTTACTATGTCTATGGACTGACATTTTGGCAATTGAGCGCCAACAAGAATAAAAAAATTCAAATGTGGTACAGAGCCAATTCTGAGTGAATTACATGTATTGTCACTGAATTTCAACATTACACTACATGTTCGATGTAGGTACTCATTCATATAGTGAATAAAGTTCAGTAACCATACGTGAAAGTTATCAGGTGAAAATGAAAACATGAGTTTACCTTAGTATCATCGGTCTTGCCATCTCCAACAGCACCAAAATTTGTCACATCAAAGATGTTAGTCGAAGGTACATTGTCGTAGCCTTTACTTGGCGGACTAATTGGTGTACTTGGTGGTGGAGACGCGTATTTTGGCTTCGGTTTGCCACCACTTTTGTGGTGGTTATTACTACCATGAGACTTTCCCTTCTTCTTGTACAAAGAAACAGAGGATGTTGTACCATGTTGTCTCCAATGCTTACCTCTTCTTGCATTACAAACCTCAACATTTAACGACGACCATACGAAAAATGCAACGATGAACATAAACGTTACGCTCCGAAAGCTTAATCTTCCCATAATTTTTTTTTTTGGAAGAGAGAAACAATGGAGGAATTTTTTTTTTACTTAGACAACAGAGGAGGTATCTGGTGGTTTATATAGGAAAGAATATGTAAATGTAAATAGTACATGCATAAACAAAAAAGTTTTTTTGTTTTAATAATATTATATACTATATGCTAGACATTTATGTCATTTATTCTTGGTCCCCTATTTTAATTAATAAACTTCTTTTTCTTGATGTGATTTTTGTTTGGCTGAAAAAAAAACTTGTTACCCTTTATTATATCCACCATCTTTGGCATATGGAGCTAAAAAAAAAAAAAAAAACGAAAACAATTGGTTGGTTTCAACTGTCATGCAAATAAGGGAAAATTAATTTGCATTATTATGCAAAAAATTAAATTTTGATATGCATTTGTTCACTTGTCATACTTAAACCACTACGATAAATAAATAAATGATTATATTAAAAATGATATTTAGCGGTAATTGTGGTAAATGCCGCTAAAGCATATAGTGAATTGGATCTAATAATAACTAACTAATGCTGGTAAAGGTTTTCGTACCCTTTGTTAATGTTCATATTTATTGCCGCTAAAAATGATGTTTATTATAATGACTCTATATAAATAACACTAAAGATTTTAACTATTGTGAATACAATGACAATTCCTACTAATTATCATTTAACGGAAAATCTGTTGCTACTAAATACCTCTTTTGTTGCAAAGCGAAATTATTTTCGTTTTACATGTTTAAGTAAGGAAATTTTTGCTTTAGTGTATCTTTGTGTCTTTTCATGCAGAAATTAATGATTAGAAAATAATTATAGAAATAGTATTGTTCGATTATATTTAGTAGGTTAGTAGCAATTATATGCTAAGGTTAGGACTATTATTATTTTTACCAGAAGAACTATTAATTTTTGTTTCTTGTTTTTTGATTATAAAAGCCAAAAAGAGGGCACGTGGTTGGGTGTATAAGTGGTCAAGGCCACTGATTATAACAGCTCTTTTATGATCACATGCAACCTTCACGGGCTTAAGTTTTTTGTACCTTTAATTTGTCTTCCTTAGCAATAGTGCCTCCCCTCCTACATTTCGATTTCAAATTAATTAGTTCGATCGACTATATGAATAATGATTATGTATTTATTCCATTCTACTATAGTTCAACTAATAAGAAAAAAAGAATGGACTTATTTATAAGCATATACACAACATTCAAAGTACGTATAACAAGAGAGTTTAACGATGTTTGATCTGTAATTACTAATTTAAATTTTAAATTTATTTTTATTTGTTTATATATGTAAGTATAGGAAAGGAAAAGTACATGAAGTCCTCCAATGTATAGTTTGGCAAGTGCAATCATACTCTCATTTGTTTGATTTTGTACTATACTTTTTTTTATTCATAGTTTGTTTTAATTCAAACTCTCATTTTACTATGATCTTATAATAATTACTAATTAAAAAATCATCATTTTTCCATGGTAAAAAGTTTAGTTGTTATTCTCGTAAATATTTTAATTAAACTAGTGTAAAAAGAAAAAAAGTTATAATTGTTTCATATGGAAAAATTAGAAAGCTTCTTACTATTTTCAGTGAGAATCTGTTTCTCACCATATTCCAATAAGTTGGTTCAATGAAAAATAAATAGAAAATTCATGTTTTATAGCACAAAATTTTCACTAATGTGGAGGTGAAAAAAATATTTGTTTCTAGTAGCTGTTAATAGAAATATCACAACTTGTTTAAAATTATAATTTTCAAGGATGTTTTTATAACGATTTTTTTAGAAAAAAAACTAATTCAAACAAGAACATCGTCATATAAAATGAAACAAAGCGATGCAACCAACAAAAGAGTGGGGCGGGGGGGCGGGGAGGGGGAATAGAAACATAACGCCCATGGTTTTGTACTAAGGTTATATTATGTGAATAAGTAGTAGCATGAGGTTTATGTACAGTGTACTACTAAAATATGTATACACAAAGCCAAGTGTCCAAAATGACAATAATTTAGTCCACATAACATCAATGTACGTAACAAAAAGGATCACATGCTTTAGCTGTTTATGGAATGGTGGGTTTAGAATAAAGTTTTTATATTATAAAAAAAAAAAAAGTAGATAAAAAATATGTGGGGGCTGTGGTAGGGTATGGAATTCATGAATGCCACAATAGAATGTAGGTATTCTTTTTTGCACTTTTTATGTGAACAGAAATTGGTCTGATTGTGACCAAAGAATTTTTACCAACATGATCATATGGGTAGTTTTTGAGTTTTCAATGACATTAAATTCTTTTTTTTTTTCTCTTTTTGTTGATTGTCCAACTAAACTTTTTCTCTACTTTTAGTACATTTATTTGCATTAGTTCTTTCTCTCTAAAAATACCAATACTTGTGACCGATATGCGTATATTTACTTATCATTTTTTTACTTTACTTATGAGATTATATTAGATATGTTATTGCAAGTTTTATAGTGTAGGAGTGTAAACATTTCACGAGGTACTCTAATACACTATTTATTTTGCACATTTACCATTTCAAAAATAACTTCTGATATGTGGTGTTTGAAGCTTCATATATATGGTCAAACTTTCGGCAAGAATGACAGAAATGTTTAAACTTCCGTCACATGAAACTTTAGACACTGTTTAATGAAGGAAAAAACTCCCACATCGGTGAAAAGGAGGTACTTGGACCTCTTTATAATGGTTGGACAATCCTTCTCCTTCTGAATTAACTTTTGGAATGTGAGTTAGGCCCAAAACATAATTTAATATGATATTTAAATTGGATTCGATGTAGATCTATGAAGGTCACGCACCCAATCAAACAGTGAAAATATTTGAATCTAGACGTGAAGAGGAAGTTGTGTGACAAAATAATTCAAATAATGCGAGAATGTTGCATCTCATGAAATTTGAATTTTTGAATTACTAATTATTGAGTCACATTTATTACTATATTAAAAGCTTCTAGATAGAGCTTTTGTGTCTGGTTTCAAAAATTTACATCTTTATACAAAAATACTTCTGATCATTTTTTGTACACTAAAATTTTCTTGCGAAGAAAGTTTGATTGAATCCCTTTATAGCCTATAAAAAAAAACATGCTAGTAAATTTTTATATTAATTGAGGAGATTTTTTATACTATCAGCGTATAAAATATTGATTTGTTTTATATCTTTTGTTTGTGTTTGCGTTTATCTTATAAATCTTCTTTTTATTTTTTCCTCATATATATGTGAAGGTATAAAGAAGTTGTATGTCTACATCACCCTACCTGTTAAGCTAAGACATACAGATAGACAGTATTTTGGAATCACAATTCATTTTTTCCACCCAACAAGTTTTGTCTTTTGCACTTTGACCTCTCTTATCTCTATTTTAATTTGCATCTCTTTCTATCTATCTGGACATTACACATATATTGCACTGCCTGACACTTGTATTTCATGTGAATTTTAATTTGTTTCAAAGTATATAGTATTTGATATTTTAGAAGGAAAAAGAAGAAGAAGAAGGATTTATTAGTTTGTTTTCAAATTCAGTCTCTCACTTTTTGAATTAGTGTAGTATCAATTAAAATATGTCTAGTCATCTAGATAGTTTATACAAATAAGAAATAATGTTTTAAGTGTATTGTCACATTTTGAAAGAAATGGATGAAGAGAATCCAAATTAAGAATCAAATAATCAGTAACGGTACAAGAGGAAGTTGTTTGGATGGTAAGCATTCATCACTTCAATTCTAAGGTTGTAAGTTCGAGTCATCAAGGGAGCAAAAAGGTGAAAGCACCTACGGAGGGTTTATAATTTAAAAAATCCCCCCCTCCCCCGATTTTATACCACTAGATATAGCATGTCTAGTAATCTAATTTTAATAAAACTAAAAAATAATTAAACAGCATATCTAGTGATCTTTTATTAATATTAAAATAAAAATCCTCCATTGAAACAAGCGCGAGAAAGAGGAAATAGACCTTACCTTACCAATCCTAATTTTAAGATAATTTGATCAAACATCAATTAATTCAAGATAACAACCCCTTTTAATTTTAAGGTTAATGCAAATTAATCTTAATTTTCTTACCATTTATGAAAAATACAAATACAACAATAACATACTCAGTAAAATTATTTGCGAAGGATAAAGTACACATAAATTTTATCACTATCTTATAGAGTTATTGAGTCTATTTTTATAAAACTCTCGGTTCAAGTATAACAAATTCAATTGATGAAATTGTACAACTAAGAGATTATTATTTTCTTTTTAAAAAAAATTCTCCAACTAAAAGAGTACTGAATTTTACAGGTAGATGCACGTGACCCTGCATCCATTCAAAATACCCTTTTGTAATCAATAATTTCATCCCATTTATGGGGCCATGATTTTTGCCTGTTTGTATATATTTGGAGATTTATTAAATATTTGTGTAAAGGTCCTCTGACACGAATTAATTAATTAATTACTACTTAAATTAAAGTTATGTCCCCTAATTTCTTCACGTAATTTATAACTGTGGAAGCTGGAAATCCGCCTGTATTAACGTCCAAATGAAACAATACATTATATATTTCAATTTGTACTAAAAAAAATAATTACTCTTAAAACAGCTGTTCCTTCTAATAGTAAAAAATATATTATATCATATGTATATAAAAGCTGAAAAATATATCTTTTCCAGCATTGCAGGACGGGCATGATACGGGATGTCGAGTATGATACAGTAGATATTGAATTATTATATTGAGATATCAAAAATAACACAGTAGATATTAAATTATTATATTGAGATTCAAATTTTTGATAGTATGATATTTAGTAGAAGTTTATTTTTGTATTTGATATGATATTTAGTAGTTTATAAAAAATTATCGAAATATGAATATATATCGTATCGAAGTATATAGTTACATATATAATTGATCATAAATATTATTATAATACTAATAAATACATAAACTAGGATATTAGTACAAAACTAATTGCTTAGACGTTTGAACTTTGACTATTCTAACTAATTAAAATGTCTTTTTGTATAATTGATAAATGAAAGAAATTACTTTTTACTTTCTTTTGAATATTTCTACACGCATAAGATGTTAGTATGATATGATTGAATTTTTTTTAATCAAAATCATAATTCTCTATTATATGAGTATATGTAAGTCGAATAAATCATAGTTACCAATTAACGATACCATAGATTACCAATTAATATGATAATGATATTATATATATCTTTTTAAAATCGAAAACCAATAATGTACCATATGTTTTTCCTTTGATCTGCCTCGAGTCTTGATGATGATTACTCTCACATTGTCACTTTCTAAAAGTCTCAATTGGATGTATAATATAAAGGCAAATTTTCATATACTCCTTTCCTTTCATTTTATCTTATATATGATATTTGATTAGAAATAAAGTTAAATCTTCTTTCTTGGGAACTTGTGATAGAAAAAAGATCATAAACAATTGTCACAAAGAAAAACAAAAAAAAATTAAAGTAAAAATATCGAATTCATCTGAACTTAGTACTTCTGTGAGAAAACATAAATTATACCAAAAAATTAATAAAAATCTCTTAAAATTACAATAAAAATAGAGTTAAACCAATATATTTAAAATATAATAAGTTCAAATATAAAAAATTATAAAATTTAAATTCTAAATCTGTATATTATCGATGTCAATGGGACATTTGGAAAAGCAAAGAAGAAATATGATGAGTAGGGTAGGTAGTAGGACCTTCGTCTTTTAGTGGAAGTTACGCTCGTGAACTTATTTGATACCTCCCCGTGAACTCCATGCAACAGCAAACATTATACTATATATTTTAATATTTTTTTTAGTATATGATTGGTTTTAATAAATTGCCCCTTTCTTTTCTCTTGAGGCTTATATATAATGCAACTTTGACATTTGGAGGCCAACCATGGTGCCTTATCCTATCATTATTAGCACCCAAATAATTTTGATACCTTATGATTCATTCAAATTGTAGTATCACGAGTTATAATTCACATCGCTCTAGTTTATTATTTTTGAATTTTGTTATTTGTGTCATGAAATTTAATTTGTGTGTGTCACGTATATATTTATGTTTGTGTTTAGTTGTTTAGATATACGTGTGTCAAAATGAACTTAGTAGTAAAATTGTCACTTCATTTAAATAAAATTCTGAATTCGTCTGTATAAATATGTGAGTAGGAGAATATTAAAGTCGTGTGTAGATCAACATGGTCCCTAATTGGTGGATTTTCTCACAATGATCCACGCAAAGTTATACATCAACCATTTCCAAGAATGATTTGACTCTCTCTCTATATATATATCCAAGAGTAATTTAAAATTATAATCAAAAGTTAATGAATAGATTTGGACCATTTTCTCCCAAAATATATAAATTCATACAATTTATGTTAGAGCTCCATTAATATCAATAATTAACGAGAAACACTAAACGATTCATTAATGACAAAAGTGTAAATATTCCAAAATATAATAGGTGCTACCGTGCTAGAATTAAAATATTTTTCAGAAACTAAAAGGAATTATCAACCTTTTCCTTAAAAGTATTTTTGGTACATTTGTAACTTCTAGCTTCAAAAAAATACCAAAAAAAAAAAAAAAGCTTCTAGCTTGCAAGAAAATACAAATTTCCTTTAAATTTATGTAGTAAACAAGAAGGCTCTTGATTAACTAACAAATCTTGCGAGTGAATCTATCTTGAATAAGTACAATAACATTATTTTAACATGATTTATAATATATGAGCTCGAGTCATAGAATTAATTAGTCACATACTCACATAATATTTGCATTAAGATATACTACTTACATTATATTGGTCATGCACCTTATGATAAAATACTTTTCTAGACTCGATATAAATACGAAATTCTTCATACATCAAACTGCTTCTTTTTTTAAAAAAAAAAATTCCTGCTTAAAGGTGCTATTTTATAAATCTCAAAAGATACCACAACTATAATATATATTTTTATAATATATAACTAAGTCCTAAATTTGCTGGAAATTTGTACGGATGTTTTTCCTTGATTTAGTAATGACACCAACGGAATACCTTCATTCTTGTCTGCCAGGTCAACTTCTCAATTTAATTTCTTGTCTTTTTATTTAATAAATAATTAATATAAAATACTATTAGCAATATGGTGATTATTATATATTTAATTTGTTTTTTAAATCTATGTTTTAGAAATGTTAAATCTTGGAAATGCTGCATTACGTAAATTAATAATGATCAGTTGTTGTTTCATACACTTGCCTACTTTTTTTTTTTTTTTATCGTATTGAATTTAATTATCTTAATTAATTAGATTCTCAATTTAGGTGCTTTAATTATTATTTTTTGCCACCAACAGCTAAACACTATAATGAAACAGAAATTCGTTAGGGAACATTATTTTTTAAAATCTGAATCTATGCTAATTAAAGGTAATGCATGTGACTAAAAGTTAGTCAATAATTTACTGTAATTCGATTAATTAATTAAAATAGTCATACTTGAAATTAAAGGATGGATGCAAAAAGCTAATACTTAATAATAAAAACAGCAAAGTTATAATTAAATGTATCTATTTACATTTATGCATGCACGGTTAACAAAAGTACTACAAAGTACGTATATTATTTTTGGTGGTACATAGATAAGAAATAACTTTATAAATGTTCTAATTCTAGCTCTTTTTGACCCTTCCATAATGTTTGTATAGAAAAAATTATGAAGAAATTAGTAGATTCTATTAATTTTCTACTCTCTTTGTTCTAAATTCTAATGTTTGATAACTTTTTGCGTCCGATATTCAAGTTAAATCGTGAGTAAATTGTAGGGTGTGAGATGGATGTAATTCTCCATCATTAATAGAAGTTTCGAGTTTGAATTTTGTGGTGAAAAAAAAAATTTACTATATAAAAGTGTTAATTTATCTTAAGGCATTACGCGACACAAATTTGAATGTTTTTTCTCGCAAATAGATAATTGTTGGGCCACAAATAAATTGGTCCAAGTCAACTCTAAATGACTCAAATATTGATACTTGTAGTAGGCATTTGATCATGTTTTATTGTGAAAAAAAAAATTAATTTTTTATTTTCAAAGTGAAAAAATATTTTTTGAAAATTGGAGTTATAGTTGGCCGTGAAATAAATTAGAATTATTTTAATTTTTTGTAAGTAATTTGAAGTAAAAAAATAAAATAAAATAATTTATTATTATTTTTTGCATATCTAAAACTGCTCAAATATACATTTAAAGAACTACTTTGAATTTATCCCCAAGTATATATAAGGAATTATTTTGTCATTTTCCTAGTACTTATTGTGTGGTTTCTAACATTAAATAAATTTATCTACCCTCATAAATGAAAAAGTGTCCAAAAAAATAAATTTATCTACCCTCATAAATGAAAAAGTGTCCAAAAAGTTGAAGAAAACGAAATAGATAATAATTTTAGAGTCTTGATTAGGCTTATAGTTTATAATTTATAAGTTAGAATATTTTTAAAATTATGTTAACTTTAAAATACTTATTAAACATTAATCTAAATAGGCTTTTAGCACTTCTTTTTGCATTCTAATGTAGGCAACAGTATATATATAGCAATTTCCAATTTTGAGATGGTAGTTAAATTATTATTTTTTTCAATAAAAGGGAAGATATATACTATATCTGTAGCTGATTTTCATAAGGGAAAATTACTAATTATCATATTTTGTTTTTTCCTCTTTTTCTCCTAGCCATATACATTGGATCAGGATGAAAATTTTCTGTCTTTATTGTAATTAATTAATATTATCATTTACTATTGTTTCTTCTTTTGTAAAACTGTTACAATTAACCAGTCTTGATAGTGATTGACCACCAGTCACTTTTATCAATAAGTATATTTAAGTTAATTACTTTTTTTAAATCAAAAAACACTATTCAAGATTCTTGATCATATTATTAGACTTTAAGATGACTAAATCATTGAATTTGTCCTGATTATTGCAATGTTTAATTCCTTTATATATATTTTTGACTATTTTATTGTGTGTATATATTCATTTTTTGTTGTTGTAATGCTCTCTCTCGATCGAGATGTTGATGGAACAATTTTATATAAATCAGTTTCTTTTTTATATATGATCTTTAAATTATAAATAAAATCCTTTCGTTTCTAACCAAAAAAGAACTAGATTTACCTTTACAAAAATCGTCCTAATTATGTGGATTTCTCTTCAATTAATTTTTGATCGATACTTTATTTTAAAACAAAAAGTAAGAGTTGTATTAGTTATTACTTATTAGTATGCCTCATTTCTTATGTAAAATAATAATGCTCCCCCTTATATATATATCCCACTAGTTTTTGATGTAATGTTTTCTTTGTCAAACAAACTTCTAACTACTTAAGGGACAAATAAGTCAAATCAAAATGTTAAACTCACATGAAAGGGAAAGTATAAGTGTCTGTTTGGATTAACTTATTTTTAAGTATTTTTTATTAGTTTTTACTCTTTTCGTTAATTTTTATTTGTCAAATTTAAATTTGACATATCATTATAAAAATAATAATTGACATAACTATTTTATCATACTACCTTTATTAAATGATGTTTAGTATTAGATCTTGCAAAAAATATTTAAAATATAAATAATTAATATTAAAATAAAATGTGGAAAAGATAATTCTTACTTTTTAATAAATTAAAAATAACAAATTAAAATTTATTTTTGAAATAGGGAACCATAAATCAATAGAGGCAGTAACCTTTTCCGACCAAAGTTAGAATTACCATGTGAAAAACATTGCATTGGGAAAGTGGAAACATAGAAATCAATTTATATGGTACTCTTGTTTTCTTAATTAGTTCTAAAAAAATTATAAATACTTTTTTATATATAGTAATAATTTAATAATATTAAAATATTATTAGTATATAGTCATACAAATATTAATGACTTATTTCAAATTATTATGCCTAATTAAATACTATCATTATATATATTAAGATAGAAAAAATATATACTTATATTATCATCAAACTTGTAGCTAATACTCTGACTCTGCCCGAAGTAGTAGAATAATTTGTGTGGGAATGACATTAAAGGCTGGTTCACGGATCATCCTAGAACTGTAAATTCAGACACAAAAGTAAAAAAGAGAAGCAGAAAATAAATTTTTTTATTTTTGAGAAATGAGAGGAACAATAAGGGTATCTATCTGTTGTCCCATCTTAACCTTCCAATGGAAATGATTCATTAGTATCAATTAGCTTGTTTGACATGTGAAACTTTTAGTTGCAAAATTTGTTTTTATTCAAGAATTTAAAATATAAATTAATAAAAATAAAAAGAATCAAAGAGACGTAGAGTCCGTTTGGATTGATTTTAAAAAAGTAGTTTTCAAGTCAAAAAATGGAAAAGTCAAACTTAAATAATTTTTAAGTCGAAAAAATAAAAAATAGGGGCAGACCTTCTGGTTTTTAACTTTTTTTAAAGTAATTTTAAACTTATTTTAAGTTACTTTTAAAAATACTTCAAAATATAAAAATTGACTTAAAAATAAGTTTGACCAACTTTTAAGTCAATCCAAACAAACTCTTAATATCTAGTTTATATACATAAAAATAATTTGACCGTATATATACAAACTAATTTACGGAAGGAAATCAGATAAATCTCTTGTGCCCCTAGCTTAGTCCCTGATATAAAAGAGTTGGTGATAATTCAAAATCTAAACTTTATGAATTATATAAAATGTATATATTATTTGATTCTAAATTATTTTTATTTTTGTGCTTAATGGATCGGAGTTCGATTTCCAAAATATTAGGTTTTGTTCAACTTAACCCATAGATGAATGGCTCAGAAAATCCAATCCCATTCACTACTAGAAAAATTTCATCGTGAATCAGTGAAAAAATTATATTATAAAATATTATTTTTTAATTCATTTTTCATCGAGCTATTTCACTAAAAAAAATTGCATATAATAAAAAACCACCCATTTTTTCCATATAAATACATTACTATTTTTTTTTCAACGATTCAATTATTAAATACCTGTGAAACTAACCATCGAACATTTTTCAATAGAAACATAGTGATCTTTTTAATAGTAATTGTATTCTAGCAATAATCAGAGAACACGGGCATTCACGGATTTGTCTGAATACCCACAAGTTTTGGCTATGTAGACCCCTTTTTTAAATAACACTCATCAAAAAAATCCAAAAAAAGTTACATGTTTTATGTTGAAAAATAAAACCAAATTTTGTTTGTTGAGGCACAAAGCCAATATAAGAGAAAAAAACAAGCACATGATACTATAATAAATTCATAATCTAGCTAGATAGCACACCTACACTGTCATGTTCATAGCCACTTACATTAGCTAAGGTCCCCAAGAGCCACACAAATTATAATGGTAACTTGCTAACTTACGTTTTGTTGTGTCTATACACATGTTATAATATTCCCATTTTTTATTTCTATTTTTATATTATTTTTATTGTGTATCAATATATAAAATATTTGGGGTGTACACACATATTGTATTATGGTATTTTTCCTCGAGACCAAATTGATACTCTGCTACATTTCAGTAAAAAAAGTCGCAACTTCTTGTAGGAATATCGGGATGAAAAAGCATTTGAATTGTTGAGAGCTACATTAAAAGAGCTTTCATTTGATATATGGTCCATTGAATATAATCGGAAGATATGGTCGTTTAAAGTTAGAGCATGTGTGGCTAAAGCCCTTTTCATCCCTTAAAGCAATTTCAATTTATTTCAGACTACTTCTCCCCCTCTACTAAATATCCCTATGGGCCTTCCAAACCTAAAATTTAGGTACCACATACATTCACTATGGGGCCTTACAAAATCAATGAATAGTTCCACCTAATAAAAGGGTACAACAACAACAACGCGATGAATTCAGTGAAATCCCACAGAGTGGGGTTTGTGAGAGCAGAGTGTACGCAAATGTTACCATTACCTCTCTGAGGTAGAGAGGTTGTTTCCGAAAGACCCTCGGCTCAAGAAAACAAAACAGTAATAATTAAAAGAAAAATGTGATAACTAATAGCAAAGTAGTGCAAAACATATATTGCATGACACTTTATGATCAACAAGGTGCAGTCACCTAATTTAACACCGTAAACCACATATCATAAAAGGTAGTGTTACAAAATTAATCAATAGTTATATATATCGTTGGATTGGCTTTTAATACACGTTTTCTACTAATAAATGAATAGCTACCAATAGAGACAATAAAAGGGATTGCTACGTCATGACAAATTGAAGAAAAGTGTACACAATTATGGACATTTCTTGTGTTGTGTTATATGTCCACGAAGAGGCCATCATCATAAAAGCATCAACAACTAATACATTAGTCATGTGCTTCAACAACACTCATTTGAGTACCTTTACTTTGTGATTTTTCAAGTTGAAGTAAGCATATTAAAGGCATTTTTTGTCACGATCCAGACCGTCGTGATTGACACCCACACTAACCCTCCGGTGGGAGATCAACCATTACTACAACTCAACTAAGTAACTTAACGATAACTAGAACATTTAAAGATACGGAAGTATGTTTAAATGACTAATGAAATATGGAGTTCTCATAAACTCCGAAAGTTTAACAAAACAACTAACATAACTATTGCGGAAATTCAACCCCTAGAACTCTGTAAAACAACAAATCTAAGAAAAAGGGTGCAACCCCTAAACTAACATAAGTAAAGTCTAACTAAATAGTTTGAGTCTGAAAAGAGTGGACTGAACAAGGAAGGATCCATGGCAGCATGGAAGAACTGGCTCACCCTTGAATATTGTTAGTGTGTCGGAACATGACACCCGATCGAATTCACATGTGTTGGAATGTGACACCCGATCTAATATATGTGTCGGAACGTGACACCAGATTCAATATATGTATTGGAACGTGACACCCGATCCAGTCAGCACAACCACAATCACAATCACAATCACACCCATAATGAACAATGCTCATAGTCACATAATCAAGTAATGGGTTTCATGGCATGTAATTGTTCATATATATATATATATATATATATATATATATACTCATTTGCATTAGATTTGATTCACATTCCCTTATTCACATACATGCATGCATATAATGAAGCAATTAACCGGCATAGATTACGCAAGCAAGATATTAAACCATCACCTACCGCGAAACCAATCTTGAATCCTCATAAGACACTTGAGCCTCCCCTTTCCGGATTCTTTCCGCTTGTTCTTGGTCTAAAACAAATAATTTAACGCAAGAATCAATAAACAAGGCCTGATTTACCCGGATAATAATCAATCTATCAATCCTAGGCCAAACCCAAGATCCCAATACTCAATTAGGGCTTTTTCCACCATTAACTTCAGGCCAAAAACCCTCCCCCAACGATCATTACACAAGATTCTAAGTTATAAGAATCGAATTACGGATTAGGGGAGTAATAATCTTACCTTTAGCGCTAGAAACCGTGGAAAACTGTCAAGAACTGCTCTGGGTCTTCTCCTAGCTCTCAAGGATGAAGTTTTGCAGAAAATAACGAAATTGGGGTTTTCCCCCGACTTAATTCGCGATTGGGCCGCCATGGCGGACCCCATCCCGCTACAGCGGCCCTGCCCTGGCGAGATTAATACCTCCCCGACGGCTTGCACGGAGACAGAAGCTCGAAATTTGAGTTCCAAGCTCCCATTTCGCAACACACCTTCAATCCTTGACGTTCAAAAACTACCCTTTCACACCAAGATCAGTTTCGAGAGTTCTACTAGCCTGAATTTGATTTCGTAAAGCCGTGCAGGTTTCTTTACGTCTTGTCTATCCACTCATGTGATAGAATTCATAATGAAACCCCCGGTTCACTACCAGATTTTTCAGATTTCATTCAAGTCTGGTAGCCTAGGCTAGAAATTTCCAAGTCACTATTCAAAAGTTTTCTGGCCCTAATTCTTTCCCCATTGGCTTTTCCATAATGACGGGAACCGGTCGTTACATTTTTCTACTCGATCATTTAGTGCTAGAAACTCTCAGTAAAACTTAGGTACATCTGTATGTGTTTTTTTCCGTCAAGGAACACGTATATATTAGTTGAGTCTAATGTTATCCTGAAAAATAATTTTTTAGGGGAAATTTCATAAATATAACTTATAAGAGTTAATATGTGAACTATATAACTAATTATAAGTATATTACAAATTGTGCAACTAAAAACTAAAAATAAGAAAACTATTGCTATGAATAAATATAAATAGCTAAAAATAAGGATCGAGATTCCCCATTTTGGTGATAAGAAAAATAAGTCCATATCAAACAAGGTAATTGCTTGCCTAAAAAAGCTCCAACACAAGCTGCTATTATTCTTATCCATGAACAAGTAATATTTTTGACCTATTGTATCTATAGATCATTTATTTGCACATGGAGGTTTAATATTAGGTCATTAATGTCTCATTTGTTAGTACTTAATTAAGGTCCGAATCTTAATCATTCAGATTCAGTCCGATCTATTAAGTGCACATATTTTTTAAGTCTAAAATCTTAATTATTTTAATTCAACTCATTAGAAGAGTGTAAACAACTTTCAAACTTATTTAATAAGCCACATCCTCTCTCTTTGTGCGCAACTCTTGCTATTGACTTTCTTCCTCACTTTTCTCGATCAAACACTAATTTTTTTTTCTTGAACTAGCTAATACGTTTTCATAATCTTCACAAGTATTTTATTTAGTATTTCTTTTATATTAACAATTTTTTTAGTGTATTGATATTTATCAAAGATTCAGTTTGCAATAATATTTTTGGGTTTATGATCTTGTTGAAATTAAATTTGTACTTGCAAAATTAAATTTTATTTTAATGCCTAACACATTTAATGGCACACTGGATCATGAAGGTGAGTTAGTGATCTTTGAAAAACCAAATCTAAAATATTTGGAAAAAGGGGTGGCACATGTTGCGTCCAAACAAATACGCAAGTGCATGCGGTTATGTAAGTAATAAAGTAACTCTTTTTAGGAGTTAAATATCGAATCATAATAACTTGTCAATTATCTATTTACTAAATTAAATTTATTTTAATTATTTATTCAAACAATGATTTTCAAAGATAAATATAATTAACTTGACTAAAAATAAAGATAAAATAACTAATGAACAATTAACCAAAAAAAGAGAGGATCTTTACACAATCAACGAATGGATCAATCTAGGATTATTTTTTAACATAAATTTCATCAACTTATTTGATTATATAGTTGTTGATTCACGGAATTGATAATATGGTCATGGTCTCCCGAGCCTCTAACGGTCTACCACGATTGAAAAATTAACTACATCGTTAAGCATAGATAAATTTAACCAATTACGCAGTATTACAGTATCTTCCCGTTTTTAAACCAAATGAAGCGCTGCGAATTTATCTCTAAATCTTGTTAGAAATTTATATCTCATTTCTTATTTCCTTCATTCTAACCTAAGGTTCCATCACTTAAGTTCACAAAAAGTTTATAAATTTATTTAATGGTAGCTAAGCATTAAAACAGTAAGCACAAAAATATAATAATAACTGATATGATAAACAAATATGTCGAATCAAGAATTACTAAACAATCATTAATTAGTTATCAAAGTCCTAGAATGAGAACTTTAACGCAGAGGCGGAGCCAACATGTTCTTAGGGATTCATCTGAACCCCCTTCGGCGGAAAATATTACTATATATACATGGTTAAAATTATTTTTTAGGTATATATATTAGATGTTGAACCCCCTTCAACTAGTTCGTGTGTTCAATTCTTCATATTTTGAACCCTCTTATTGAAAATCCTCACTCCGCCACGGCCACATAGATATGGAGCAATTACAACATATCATTCAAGAAAAGATGTAAAAATAAATAATAAATTAAAGAAGAATAAAAGATGAAACCAAAATTCTCCTACCTCCACGGCGAGTTCTAACTCTTTCTAGGTCAACAGTTATTTTCTATATTGTGTGTTCTCTCCCAAAAATTACTTTTTTTGACTATTTATAGATATAGAAAAATCTCAAATAAATTAATTGAGTCCAAAATAAACTGAGAAACCCAAAATTCAAAAGGAATTGAATCCGGATGGAGTGCATAATTTGCTTCCTAGCCGCCTTTTGAATATATATAAATATAATATTCAATTTAATTTATTAAGTTATCTGCTTAATTTTACTTTACAATCTTTTATCTTTAATTCGTTTTGATTTCAAATCTCTTTATTTTTACGTTATTTTAATCCTACAAATAAAATATACTATTAAGCACAATCCATAAAATTCATGCTCAAAGAATAAATAAAATAACTAAATATAAAATAAATAATAATTAAAAAAAATATATTTTTGACCTCACATCATTTAACGTAACTAGGACATATACCACCCTAAATAGCACCACATAAAAGATTTAAAGGAACCTAGATAAAGAATATTGATTAACATCTATTAAGTCTATGCCAATAGTATATTTATTTGACTTGGGTTAGAAATTCTGAGATATGAAAATGGTGTAACGCTTTGACAATGTTTTTTAAGGAGTTTCTCATAAGATTTTCACAATGTGTTTTTGGGAAAATTTCATAAATGGCAATGAGATTTAATTAAATAATATTTTATAGTTATAATTTATTTAATTACGCTCCATAATTATAGTTTAATTTGCTATGGTGAATTACGTTTGTATATCTCGACTTCTTTTTTAAAATGTATACAAATTTTATTTTTTAAAATAATGACAACATGGGCGGTAAATATGACAACAAAATATAATTGTCAATTAATCCCTTAATTGATGTAACAAAATCAGTTTTTTTTTTTTAAATATCTCATGATTCACGCTAAGTGTAATTTCTTACCAAAATGGACTCTTCAAGCTATAAAATTCTCACTTAAAACTCTATTTTATCATTTTTACTAAGTTTTAACAATCAAAATTTGGTTTGATTTCTTCATCCATAATACAACAACAAATATTTTCCGATTTAAAACTAATAATTCAAATTTAGTTCTTCATTTCTAATTAATCATTTGAAATAAAAAAAATAATTTCAAACTATGAACTCTGAAATATACAAATCAAAATATATATATAATTATCATGAACATATACAATTGTATAAAGATATACAAATGATAAATGCTAGAAAACTATTTGTGTATATGCAATTGATGTGTATATGCAAATAAGCAATCATATATTATTCTAAAAATGACAAATACATATATCATTTGATATACAAATTTAAATGTATATAAATATCATTAATAGATTCAGTCGTATAAGATATAAAAATGATAAATGCTAGACAACTAATTGTGTACATGCAATTGACAACTTTTTGTATATATACAAATAATCAGTATATTATACCTGGATATATACAATAAAAACGATAAATACATATACCATTGATATAAATACAAAGTCTACACTAACATTGATACAAATACAAATCTCAAAAAATCTTATATGATACCATGTAAAAATTATTGCTACAAATACAATTTAGGAAACAAAAATTGAACTCCCATTGAACCATTAAATTTTTGTTCTTCTTTTTGGAACTAGATTCTACATCATGTTGTTTTTTCATTCAACTATTTTAATGTTGCTTTGTCTTAGCTTTATTGATAATTTGTTGCAATGCCTTTGGGTCGTTTTTGTACTTGGATCTCAACTCTTGAATAGATTTTTTCTCTTTCTTCTCTCTAAATTTTGCAATATACCATGCAATGACTCCAAAATATTGTGTTAAACCTAACGAAAACGATGATAGATTATCAAAATCTTATGTAATTAAATACTCTTGGAAAGAGTTCCATCATCCATTTTTTTAATGAAAAAACCAAAAATTTGAGGATTGAAGAAAATTTTTTGTGAAAAATAAGACAACCATAAATCATATAAAAAAGCAAAAAAAAAAAAAACAGTTGAAACTTGTTTTTGGCGGTTACCTTGAATTGTGAAACCACGATTATGAGGGAGAAAGTAGATTTCCAAATTCAAATTTGATGTGTATGCGTGATTTTAGAAGAGAATTAGGAAAGGGAGAGAGGAGAGATAAAATTAGATTTGTATAAATTATTATACAAATTCGGGAATGGATCTTTTTTTGTTTTTCTTTTGGTATACAAATTGTTTGTGGGTCCCATAATTAATAGCAAATTATATTAAACTATAGTCACTCACATTAATTAATTGAAACTGTAACCTCATTAAATAATAAACTAGTAATATTTACCAACTCGTATAATTTTTCCTACGTTCTACTATATGAATTCTTCTCCTACTTTTTTCCTTATTACTTTTCTTTTATTAAAAAGTGCAATAGGCATCGATTTGGAAGGAATAAACATGACTTCCATAAAGATAAATTATAATAAAACCATTTAAATATATATGCATACACATAAAAATAATAGTATTAATTTATAGTTGCCTTTTTTTATTTTCCATAATTCTTATTTTTAGTGTAGTATTTTTTAAAGACATAAATCGTAATTCTAGTTAATAAGATGTTACTCATTTATTTGCAATACATTACATTGGATGTTATTATAAAAATTTAAATTATTAATATGAAGATTTGAGTGGTTTAATTTAAAGTTCTAAAATATTTTTGATATAAAGTAGATAGTTTTTCTTTCCTTCTTTCTTTACATGATTTTTTATCATTTCTTTTTATAATTTTCAATATTATTTTAAATGAAAATAAAAGCATAAAATTTACTATTGATTTTTTTTTGGGCCTGCCTAAAGAGAACACCTTACTAGTATTATTGTAAAAATGAATTTGCTGTGGATTTTTTCATTTAATGAGAAAAATAAATTATTCGTGATTTTTTTTGGTTAGTATGGTGACAGATTAAGATGTGTGTGTCTGAGAGAGAGAGAGAGAGATTGAGATTTAATAGGTTGAATACATGAATGAGAAATTTAAGGAGTAAACTCTTATTTTAACTCAATTAAAAAAGATATTTTTAGAATATGAAATAGTCTTATAATTTTTAAATGAGGAACTTTCACACATAGCCACTCAGAAATAGCCTAATTATTTTTCATAGCTATAATTTGATAATTACAATTCGTAGCTACATGTTACAGGGAGTAGAGAGGCGAGCAAGACTGGGAGAGAGGCGAGCGAGAGAGGGCAAAGAGTGGGAAAGAGGTGAATTGTATATGTATATCAGTTAGATAATTGTATATTATACATATGTATTTGTATATATGGAAAGCGAGATTGGGAGAGGGAGGAGAGAGGTGAGCGAGATTCGGAGAGAGGCGAGTGAGAGAGGGCAGAGAGTGGGAGAAAGGTGTATTGTATATGTATATCGGTTAGATAATTGTATATTATGCATATGCATTTGTATATATGGCAAGCGAGATTGGGAGAGGAAGGAGAGAGGGGAGAAAGTGGGAGAGAGGTGAAGTGTATATGTATATCGGTTAGATAATTGTATATTGTACATATGTATTTGTATATTTTGGTGAATTATACATATACAAACGTGGCTAATTATACAAACTCGAAGTCTGCCCATGTAATTAATGTATTATGTTAGTTGTGAGTGGTAATTATAGCAAACTATAACTATGATGAGTAATTAAGTAGTATAAGTTTGATTAACCACATAATTTCCCCTTTTTAAATTACCTTTAAAATTTTCTATTTTGTGTAAAATCATAAAACTAAAGGTATTTGTGCTAGTTTAAAAAATAGAGACAAAATCTAAATGATAGGCTTAAAAAGTGACATTTACACCAGTCAGCCTCTTGTATTATGCCTATTTTGGTGAATCTAAATTGGGCCTCCGAATGGGCTTCTAACATTATTGTACATTGGTATTAGTTAGGGAAAATTAGTAAACTAGTCACAATCCTTAACGTAATTGTTAAAAATATCTACACTTTAAAATAATTATTAAAAATGTCAATATGTCAATATTTTAGAATATAAATTGAATCCTAATATTATTAATCTTCATTTCATTTATTTCTCAAATCAGGCCCACATTGGACCATTATTTATTCCACTATCCGGTTTAAAAAAAAAAAAAACTCATTACCCATTTACCCCTCTTTCTAGGTTTTACCCTAAATCACTCATTTCTCTCTCTTCCCTTTTCACCATTGTTATCTCCTTTTTTTGTTTAAGAAAATCAACTCTTTGAATTTCCTACACTTTGTTTAAGAAATCTCACAATTAATTCAAAAGATTCTTCACCCATTGATAAAGTATTCGAAGTCAACAAGTATTTTGTGAAGTTTCTTGTGATTTTGTTTTCATATTCACCAAGTTTTTTTTTGAGATTTTCCTCTTTTATGTATTTCAGATTTTTCGTCTTTTAAGCACCATTGTTTGATTTTTTTATAATTTTGTTTTCATATTTGAGATTTATTAGATTGAAGAAATGTACATTGGCATTCATACATCATATATTGTTTGATTTTTTATACATTCATATTTAATAATTTCAAAAATTTTGCTTATAGGGTTACTTATGCACAAGTGAATAGGAATTTTCGAATTTGGATTTTGTGAACAAAAAATCAAAAAAAAGACATAGCAGACGAAGAAGAAGAAGAAGAAAGAGAGAGTCAGAGAAGAAGGTTGCAAAAATTGTATTCATACCAGAATTGTATTAATATTAATTTGTTTGTTTATTCTTTTTCTTTTACTCAACATTTGTATTTGTATTAAGAACATTGTATTTATTTTTTAGTTTGTAGTCATTCCAATATGTATGCCAAATGGATTTGTATTTCTTAAGCATAAATGTATCCTATTTCTTTCATAGTTAATTTGTATTTTTTTAGAATATTGTATTCCTTCAACAAATTATTTTCGTTATGTATGCTATTTTTTTTCCAGAATCTTGTATCTCTATTTCTTTCATAGTTAATTTTTGTTTCTTTTAAATATTGTATCCTTCCTCAACAGACTGTATTATTTTCACCATGTATGCTATTTTTTTCCAGAATCTTATATCCTTTCATAAATCATATTCACATGTAATGATTGGATTATATTGGTATACAATCAGTAATATTTTTGTAATACAAATAAAATAAAAATATATTTGACAGTCATGTAATACAATTTCACTGGAATACAATTTTAGTTTTCACTATGAAAGTAATATACTAATTTTAATTTGAATGGTAAATTGAGCACATAAAATGTAAAAATTATTGGTATACAATTACGAAGAAAACATAATAATTTTTTTTTCTGTTATTAAATAATTGTATTCTTTTAAATAAAAAAAAATTACATAAATCAGATACATAACAAACTAAAATATTGACATTTTAAATAAATATTGAAAGTGTGGCTAAGGAATCCTACTAAATGTCAAAATATTGACATTTTAAATAAATGAATGAAAGTGCGTGTTTTTTTTGTAACGACCGGGTTCCGTCGTTATGGAAAAAGCCAACGGGGAAAATTTTTGGGTCGAAAATCTTTTTCGTAGTAACTGGGAATTTCCCAACCTAGTCCAGATTTGGACGAAATCAGGGTCTTTGAGGTGTAGAAAAATATGGTAGCAATCGGGTGAAATATTTATGATTTTGATTACATGAGTAATTAGATAAGTCGTTAAGGAACTCGTACGACTTTACGAAATTGAATTTGGGTGAGTAGAACTCCTGAAATCGATAGCGTGAATGGTATTTTCTGAGCATCGTTGGTTAAAGGTGTGTTGTGAAATGGGGGTCTTGAAATTATTAAAATAGCTCACTGGTTCTGTGCAAGCCGCTGGGGTTGGATTTTTGCCGCCAGGGAGGGGCCGCTGCAACGGGGTGAGGGCCGCTGTGGCGGGTTTGACGCGACTTAAGGTCGTAAATAAACCCCAAAATGACTTTATTCTGCACTTTTCGACTTTGAGAGCTAGGAGATGACCCCATACGAGTTCTTGACCATTTTTCACCATTCTTAAGGCTAAAGGTAAGATTTTAACTCCCCGAATCCATTTTTCGATCCGTAGAACGTAATCTAATAGGTAAATATTGATGGGGTAGGGTTTTGATCTAGAATTTATGGTGGAAACAACCCTAATTGGGATATTTAAGATCATGGGTTTGATCTAGGGTTCATAGAATTGTTACCGGGTAACTAGTGATTGCTTATTGATTTCCGCATTATATTAATTGTTTGTAGACCAAGAACAAGCGGAACAAATCCGTAAAGGAAAGGATCAAGTTTCATAGGGTTTCAAGCTGGTTTCGAGGTAGGTGATGGTTGTGATTCTATGATTGTGTGATGTGTGTTTGTTCTTGCTTCATTATGATACATGTATATATGCGAATGTTGCATTATTGATCACACTTGTTGTAAATGAGATAGATGAATAACTATATGCCATGAATCACTTCTTAATTGTATGATTATTGAGAATGTAATTGTGATTGTGATTGTGGTGTTTTGATTGGATTGGATATCGTGTTTCAGTATACTAATTTCGGATCGATTCCCACGTTCCGACATAATTATGGGATCGGTTGCCACGTTTCGACATAAACATTGGATCGGGTACAACGTTTTGGTATGCTAACAGTTTAGATTTGAGTTTCATGAGAGGACCAATGACTTGTTATAAATGTATATTGGTGAGCATGTGATAATCAATATTATATATGTTTGGTATTTTGTATGTTTATAATGTTACTGACTTGATTATGTTACACTTAGTGGGATAGTCGCGTGATCCTACCAGTACACTGTGGTTGTGTACTGATATGTACTTGTTCTTTCTTTGTTGAGTACAAGACATCTTCAAGTGGTTATTGACAGACCTCGATTAGAAGATCAGTGACCATCGTTCGAATTCAAGGGTGAGCCAGTTCTTCCAGGCTGCCATGAGTTATCCTTTCGTCTATGGCCACATTTCGAACTTAGACTTTCTAGTTAGTGGGTTTGTTCATTAGTTTGGGGTTGTGACCCTTTTTGTTTAGACTTGTTGAACTTTAGAAGTTTTGGTACATTGACTTTCAGGTTCTAGGTGTATTTTCTGCAATGTTAGTTGTTAGATCTTTTGTTTAAAGTTTATGGGAACTTCAGTCTTAGCTATTATTCCTGTTTTCACATCCTTAAATGCTTTAGTTTGTGGTTTAGTTGCTTGGTTTGGGTTGTAGTAGTGGTTCTCCCAATAGAGGGTTAGTGTGGGTGCCAATCATGATGGTCTGGGTCATGACAAAGTTGGTATCAGAGCCTAGGTTCGTTGATCTCGTCATACCAAAACGAGTCTAGTAGAGTCTTGCGGAACAGTACGGGGACGCCTTTAGTTTTTTTCGAGAGGCAATAGGACTTTAGAAAATCTCTTTGTTTTCTCTTGTCTCATTTTGTGCTATGACTTGATTCCAATTGGTATCTGGAGATTCAAATTGGTATCTAACCTCCTTCACTCTTCTGCCCACAAATGGTTAATATGATATTTAACGACGTTAGGCCCGTAGCTCCCGTCAATGCTCCAACAGAGAAATCTACAACGAGAGGTCGCGATTGAGGCAGGGGTAGAGGAAGAGCTAGGGGTAGAGGCCGTGGAAGAGTAGCGCCTGATGGGAATAGAGCTCCTGTTGAAAATGCTCTTATGAATGAGAACCCTCATGTGCATCATGAAGAGATAGAGAAGAATGTTGATGTTGAGAATGTTGAGGATGTGGGACAAGAGGAAGAGGTGCAGGCTGAGACTACCGATGTTCCTCTCATATACCTAGTGTTAGCTCGACAGATCATGTCATTCTTGAAAATGTTGGTTGGTCATGTAGTGCTTCCTTCTGTTCAAGCAACTCAAGCTCCCGCTAATCCCCATGTTGCTAGCACGACTCCCAAGATGGGTGGAACGGGAGGTAACGATATTTTCTTTCGTTCTTTGTTGGGTTCTGTTATGACTGGTAATGAGCATGAAATGTTGACAAAGTTTTTGAAGCTAAAGCCTCTTGTGTTTCTTGCTTCTGAGAATGAGGATGCTTATGAGTTTATCTTAGATTGTTATGAGAGGCTTCATAAGTTGGAAATTGTCCATCAACATGGGGTTGAGTTTGTGTCCTTTCAACTTCAGGTAAGGCTAAGCAGTAGGGGAGATCTTATATGAAATGCAGATCTTCTACTTTACCTCCACTTACTTGGACCCAATTTCATGCTCTGTTTTTGGAGAAATATGTGCCTAGGAATTTGAGGAATCACAAGAAGGATGAGTTCATGGCTTTGGAGTAAGGTGGTATGACTGTGGCTGCTTATGAGGCCAAGTTTCATGATTTGTCTAGATATGTTACTCAATTGGTGACTATTGAGGAAGAGAGAATTCGGTTATTTATTAAGGGACTAAATTCTGAGTTGCAAGTATTATCTGTACATATGACTTTTGCAGGGAGGAGCTTTAATGAGGTAGCATACTATGTTAAGAAAGTGAAGGGGATGGGGCGAGACGGTCAGGCTAAGGCATTGGTAAAAAGGGTCAAGAATTCAGGCAACTTTCAATGTTCTTATTCCAGAGGTTAAGGGAGGCCAATGCTTGCATCCAAGCCAATTCAGTCCGCTATGCCCGCCTCTACAGGTACTTACTCAGGAACTCCATCTCATAATTTGATTCAGGATAGCCAGGGAGTAGCACCTTCAGCGGACAGCATGCCATCTTTTGATCGTACATGTTACAACTGTGGTGAACCAAGGAATATGAGAAGAGATTGTCCCCACCCACGTGTGTTAGATTTCGTGCAGCAGCAGCCTAGAGCAGTGGTACCTATGGGAAATGGTAATAATGGTCAAGGGCGTCCACAAGGTGGGCGAGGAGATAATCAACGAGGCCGTTGAGGTAGAGGAAATGGTAATGCAGGCAGGGGAAATGTGCAACAAGGCAGGGAAGTGGCTCGTCAAGATGATAGGGATCAGTGTTATGCCTTTTCGGGCAAGAATGATGCAGAGGCGTCTGACACAGTGATCACATGTACTATTCTTGTATGTGAACGAATGGCTAATGTGTTATTTGATCCGGGTTCTACTTATTCCTATGTATCCGTGCGATTTGCCTCAGAATTTGCTATGATTTGTGTATACTTGATTCCCCTATCCATGTTTCTACCCCAATTTGAGAGTCAGTCATACTCACCCATGTCTATCATTCTTGTCCTATTTTGTTTATGGGTTTTCAGACTTGGGCTGATTTGGTGATTTTGGATATGACTGATTTTGATATAATCTTAGGCATGACTTGGTTGTCCGCCTATTATGCTGTGCTTAATTGTAATACTAAGTTTGTAACTCTAGAAATTCTGGGAAGGGAAAAATTATAGTGGGAAGGGGTGTACAAGCCTAAGCAAGCTAAGATCATATCCTCCATTCGGGCTAGTAAACTGGTAGAGCAGGGTTGTTTGGCTTATTTGGCTCATATTAGGGATGTTGAGATTGAGACTCCATTCATTGAGTCTATTTCTGTGGTGTCAGAATTTAGAGAAGTGTTTCCTAATGACTTGCCTGGTGTGCCTTTGGATAGGGATATAGACTTCTGCATTGATTTAGAACCTGAGACGCGTCCCATTTCTATCCCTCCATATCGCATGGCTCCAGCAGAATTAAGAGAGCTTAAGGCTCAAATCTAAGAGCTTCTTGATAAGGGATTTATTCGTCCTAGTGCTTCCCAATGTGGTGCTCCAGTTTTGTTTGTTAAGAAAAAATATGGTAGTATGAGAATGTGTATAGATTACCGGCGATTGAATATGGTCACTATTCGAAACAATTATCATTTACCTCGAATATATGATCTTTTTGACCAATTGCAAGGTGCTTCAGTTTTCTCCAAGATTGATCTAAGGTCTGGCTACCATCAGTTGAAAATTAGGCCTGAGGATGTGCCCAAGACGACGTTTAGAACTCGCTATGGGCACTATGAGTTTTTGGTTATGTCTTTTGGTTTGACCAATGCGCCTACAGCTTTCATGAGTTTAATGAATGGGGTGTTCATGCCATTTCTTGAAACTACATGTCCCAAAAAGGCAACTGAAGTCAACCAGAACTCACACTTAGAAAATTTAGCATACAACATTTGCCTCCCAAGAACACCCAGAACAATACGAAGATGGTCGGCATACTCTTCCTTAATTTTCAAATAAACCAAAATGTCATCAAAGAAGACAATAATAAACGAATCCAGAAATGGTTTGAACACACCATTCATCAAACTCATGAAAGTTGCAGGCGCATTTGTCAACCCAAACGACAATACTAGAAACTCTTAGTGCCTATAGTGGGTCCTGAATGCCATTTTTAGTATATCCTCATGCCTAAGCTTTAACTGATGATAGCCAGACTTTAGATCAATCTTAGAGAAAACTGATGCACCCTGCAACTGGTCAAAAATATCATTTATTCGATGCAGTAGATACTTGTTCCGAATGGTGACCCTATTCAATTGGCGATAGTCTATGCACATCCTTAGTGAAACACTAGGACAGATGAATCCTTTATCAAGAAGTTCTTGAATTTGATCTTTAAGCTCTCTCAACTCCACCGGAGCCATGCGATATAGAGGAATAGAGATGGGGCGAGTGTCGGGTTCCAAGTTAATGCAGAAATCTATATCTCTATCCGGAGGCATACTAGGCAAATCGGTAGGAAACATTTCTCTAACTTTTGACACCACATGAATAGACTCGATAGAGTGAGACTCGACCTCAACATCCCGAATATGAGCTAAATAAGCCAAACAACCCTGCCCCACCAGTTTCCTAGCCCGAATGGAAGATATGACCTTAGCTGGCTTAATTAGGCTTGTACACCCCTTCCCACTCTAACTTTTCCCTACTCGAGATCTCTAGAGTCACATATTTAGTATTACAATTAAGCACAACATAATAAGGAGACAACCAAGTCATGCCTAAGATTATATCAAAGTTAATCATATAAAAAATAACCAAATTACCTAAATCTGAAAACCCATAAACAAGATAGGACAAGCACGATAGACATGGGTGACTATGACATACTCTTCAACTGGGGTAGAAACATGGATAAGGGCATCAAGTACATCACAAATCATATCAAATCCCAAGGCAAACTGAACTGACACATACGAATAAGTAAAACCTGAATCAAACAAACAGTAGCCATCCAATCATCTACGAGAATAGTACATGTGATCACTGCGTTAGAAGACTCTACCTTACTTTTGCTCGAAAAGGCATAACACTGAGCCCGGTCATCTTGACGGGCAACCTCCTTGCCTGGTTGTACTGCTCATCTCTTTGCATTACCATTTCCCCAGCCTCCACGGCCTCGCTGATTTCCTCCTTGCCCACCTTGTGGACAACCTCTACTATTATTACCGTTGCCCGCGAGTACCACTACTCTAGTCTACTGTTGCGTGGAATCCAACATGCGCGGTTGGGGACAATCCCTCCTCATATGCCTAGGTTCTCCACAATTATAGCAAGTGCGATCAAAAGATGCATACTGCCCGCCGAATGTGCGGCTCCCTGGCTATCCTGCATAAAGTTCTGATGTGGAGTTCTTGAGTAACTACCTGTAGAAACGGGCATAGCGAACTGAATTGGTCGGGCTGTAAGTGTCGGCCTACATGAACCTCTGGAGTAGGAACCATGGAAGTTACCCGTGCTCTTAGGATGCTTAGCTAAAGCGTTGACATGTCCATCGGGTCTAATCCTTCCACTTTTTCCACAAAGTCTGTCACCTCATTAAAACTTTTCCCTGCAGAGGTCATTTGAACAGACAATACCTGTAACTCGGAGTTCAGTCCCTTGACGAATAGACAGATCCTCTCCTCCTCAATTTTCACCAATTGTGTAGCATTTATAGACAAAACATGGAACTTACCCTTATAAGCAGGTATAGACATACCACCGTACTCCAAAGCCATAAACTCATACTTCTTTCGATCTCTCAAAGTCCGAGGCACATACTTTTCCAGAAACAGAGCATGAAACTGTGTCCAAGTGAGTGGGGGTAAGCTGACGATATGCATTCCACATAAGCTTTCTAGACTGCTTAGCCTCACCATGATGCTGGAAAGTCACAAACTCTACTCTATGCTGATGGACAATACCCAACTTATGAAGCCTCTCATAACAATTCAAGATGAACGCATAGGTGTCTTCACTCTCAGAACCATGAAACACAGACGACTTCAATTTCAGAAACTTAGTTAACATACCATGCTCATAACCAGTCATCACGGGACCCAACAAAGGATAGAAAAAGGCACTAGTTCCTACCGCTCTATCTACACGGGGCGGTTGATCAGAGGTTGAGTAGCTTGCACTACTGGAAGGATTCCAGGACTGACCAACCCCTTCAGAAAAGACATGATCTGCTGAGCTGACAATGGGTCTAAGGGAGGAACGCCGGTATTCTTAGCCGGTGCATCCTCTTCCTATTCAACATTTTCCTCATCCTCAATCTCCACATTCTCTTCTACCTCTTTTTGCGGTGCATGATGGGCCTCTTCCCTTAAAACATTCTCAGTTGGGGCTCCACCCCTTGCGGGTTCCACTCTTCTTCTGCCCCTACCCCTTGCTCAACCACGGCCTCTAGCAGCGGACTCCTCAGCTGGCTCATGATGGGAGATGCGGGTCGGACACCATTAAATCTAGTGTTAACCATCTGTGGATCGAAGAGTGAAGGATGTTAGATACAAATTTGGATCGCCCGATACCAATTGGAATCAAGTTATAGCACGAAATGAGACAAGAGAAAACATAAAGATTTCCTAAAGTCCTATAGCCTCTCGAAGAAAAGTACAGACGTCTCCGTACTATTTCGCAAGACTCTACTAGACTCGTTTTGGTACATCGAGATCAACGAACCTAGGGCTATGATATCAACTTTGTCACGATCCAGACCGTCGTGATTGATAACCACATTAACCCTCTAGTGGGAGAACCATTACTACTAACCAACTAACACGAAAGCTAGACATTTAAAGATACAAAATCATGTTTAAATGCAGAAATAAGGTGAAGTTCCCATAAACTCCTAAAGTTTGACAAACCTTTACTAAACATTTGCGGAAACAACACATAGAACCTGAAAGTCAATATACCAAAACTCTAAAGTTCAACAAGTCTAAGAAAATAGGGTACAACTCCGAAATTAAACAAACGAATATCTAAAGTACTAGTCTAAGTCCGAAGAAAATGGACTAAGCAAAAAGAGAACTCATGGCAGCCTAGAAGAACTGGTTCACCCTTGAATTCGGTCTCGATCAGTGATCTCCTAAATGAGGTATGTCAGTAGCCGCCTGAAGATGTCCTGTACTCAACAAAGAAAGAGCAAGTGCAGTATCAGTACACAACCACAATGTACTGGTAGGATCACGCGGCTAGTCCCATAAGCACATTATACAACAAACAATCACAATATAATAAGCAGACATATATGGAATACAATTCAGTTATCATTCCAGAGCAACATACAATCTTCCATTATCAATGACAAGTAGCCATAAGCATAACAATCACAAGTGGTTCTCTCAAGGAACCCACACCCAAACTGTTAGTGTGTCGGAATGTGACACCCGATCAAATATATGTGTCGGAATGTGACACCCGATCAAATATATGTGTCGGAACATGACACCTGATCCAATGTATGTGTTAGAACGTGACACCTGATTCAATATATGTGTCGGAACGTGACACCCGATTCAATGTATGTGTCGAAACGTGACACCCGATCTAATCAGCACAACCACAATCACAATCACAATCACATCCATAATGAACAGTACTCAAATCATACAATCAAGTAATCATGTTCATGGCATGTATTGTTCACACATAATCATTTCATTAGGTTCGTTTCCACATTTTCCTATTTGCATACACGCATGCATACAATATAGCAATCAATCGACATATATTACACAAACATTAAATCAAACCATCACCTACCTCAAAATCAAGCTTGAATCTCCCTAAGACACTTGAATCTTCCCTTTTCGGATTCTTTTCGCTTGTTCTAGGTCTACAAAAAATTAATATACACAAGAATCAATAAATTAAAGTCTAATTATCCGGATTATAACAAACTCAATAACCCAAGACCAACCCATGATCCCAATACCCAATTTAGGGCTTTTTCCAACATTAACTTCATATCAAAACCTTTTCCCAATAATAATTATCCAATAATCTAAGTTATACGGATCGAAAAATGGATTAGGGGAGTAAAATCCTTACCTTTAGTGCTAGAAGAGGTGGAAAACCTTCAAGAAATAGCCCTGGGTCGTCTCTTAGCTCTCAAGAACGAAATTTGCAGAAAAATAATGTTTTAGGGTTTAATCCCGACTTAAGTCGCGACTGGGCCGCTACGGCAGACCCCGTTCCGCCACAGCGGCCCACCCTAGCGGAATAAATCCATCCCTGGCAGCTTGCGCGGAGACAAAACGTTGAAATTAGAGTTTCAAACCCCCATTTCACAACACACCTTTAACTCATGACATTCAAAAACTACTTGTTCACGCTAAGGTTAGTTTCGGAAGTTCTATTCGCCCGAATTCGATTTCTTAAAGTCATACGGGTTCCTTAACGTCTTGGCTATCCACTCATGTCATCAAATCCATTATTCAATCTCTCGCTTATTACCAGATTTCCCTAAACCTCTCACGACTCAGATTTCGTTCAAATCTGGACTAGGCTAGGAATTCTCACGTCACTACCCAAAAGTTTTTCTTTTCCCATTGGCTTTTCCCTAACAACGGAATCAAGTCGTTACATTCTCACGTTCTTCTAATTTTGAATAGTTATACTTAGTTCTTTTCTTAAAAGTTTATAGATTTAGAGTTTTATTAAACTACTTTGGTGACTAAAGAATCTTTTTTGTATTAGATTCATAAGTATGTATCGAATGCTATTGGTGTCACTGTGCCAAATACATGAAATATGTATCTTATACATATTATCACTATATCAGATACATGTTTAATATGTATCTGATGCATGTTGTCACTTTAACAAATACACAAAATAGGTATCTGATACAAGATGATTTGTATTTGGTTTTTAAAGATTTTCCATTGCAGGTAAGGACTTCGGCAAATTCATTGTACGGAGTGAATGACAGTGGAAGACATTATGAAATAATAAGAAAAATTTGAAACAATAATTGGATCACTGATTATTTTAATTCAATCACTGATGACATCAATTGTCTCTAAATATGTATTTCGTAGTTGAACAAAATCTTATTTCGTCACTAATGACTATTTTCTATAAAAAAAATTTATTTTATTCTTAAATGTATTAATTAGGGATAAATTTGTTATTATAAAAAAAAAAGGTTAATGTTCCTATTATCTCCCATCTCAATTTTTTTAACCCCTCCCTAGGAGGGGTTCCCACGTTATGCTTTCTTGGGGATTCGAACTCAGAACCTTAAGGTTGGAAGTGAGAAGTGCTTACCATCCGATCAACTCTCTCTTGTCTCTCATTTTTATTTTATTTTTAACTTCATTCACTTCTTTCAAATTTAACTTTCGTATAAATAATTATTATATGATTATTTATACACATACACAAATGCATAAAATTTACCACCCACAATTCATTCAAATGTATATTATATTTTAATTAAATTGTATATTTTTAAAAATATCTTTAAATATATTCAGTACAATTCTGTCATTTCATTTATTTATTTTTATAAATTAAATAAATTATTCAGTACAATTATAAATTTATATAAATTAAACTTTCGATTTTATTAAAAAAATGAATAATCGGTTCCGTTCGATCAGTAAATCAATTGTTTTGGAAAAAATATTGATACCCATAACTATAGTACTTCATCATAATATATTTGAAATCCTAGTTGGTTCATTATATTTCTTTCATTTGTGCTTTCATTTTTTTAGTTTATTTCAATTTTCACACTGATGGAAAAAGTTAATAGAAATTAATGAAATATTTTACACCTTTGCAAAGTCTAAATTTGTAAGTCGATGTTATCTCTGTATAGTTGCTCTACGTACGTATGTGGAATTACTATTAAATATGTACATATTTTTAGGCAGAAGCAAATAGATCGATTTAGTCTATGGAGTTTACCAATCACAAATCAATAGACACGTTAAAAAATTAGCACCCAGACTTGAGAAATTATTTTTTCTATCGTCTTTATCGATGAAAGTGTATCAAATAAAAAACAAAAGTGTTAAACCAACAAATATTAGCAATATAGTGGTAGAACCATACCCCACTCACGGTAATAACCTGGATTGTATTTTTCAAATGATACATTTTATAATTGTATAATTTAAGAAAATTGATGAATTGAACTTTTTCATATTTACAAAATCGCCCGAATTCATTGGTTTTAATATTTTCCCTCGCCAATTAACGAATGGACTCTGTCTATTTCTTATGAAGCACTTGTATTATTCTTTTTGCAATTTGTCACTTGTAATTATGAACAATTGTAGCCAAAAAATTGTATTTAGCTATGAATTTTTTTGTAGCAAATAGTTGAATTATTCAATCCAAATTTAAAGTCGTCACTATTTAACACCTTACATATTTTGTGACAATTTTTTTGTTGTACAGATTGATTAGAGACAATAAAATCTTTGTCACCAATTATTTATATTATTAGTGACGAAAATAAATGTCATAATTAAATCTAATTTTTTTTAGCTAAAACTTATATATTTAACTACGAACTCTAATATGTCGATATTGTAACAACATATTTTTTAGATGAAATTTTTTTGTGTCCAAAAATTAATTAATTTTAAGACAAAAAATAATTTGTCATGAATTAGATACATTATTAGTGACGAAATAATGTGTCACTGATAACTTTAATTTCGTGACTAACACTACTTAACAAATGGCGCCAATTCTTTTTTTGGTGGGAAACTTTGGTGGACAAAACTTTGCTACGGATTTTTATGTTTTTTGTCACTAAAAGTATGTGTCTCATATATTTAAGCACGGAAAGTAAATTTTGTCACTAAAAGCGAACAATTAGTGACGAATTTGATGTCGTAGCTAATAATTTCGTAACTATATATCATATTTGTTGTAGTGTCTGAATGTGCCTGATACATGTATCTTGCGACAAAAATATGATACGAAAGGTAATTTTGTTAACTTAAGTGAAGGCACGTAATTAGGCACTAAATTGGTGGACTGATGTTACTTACTCAATTTTTTTTTAATAAAATGACAATATGTATATTTAATATATCGGTAATGTATAAATATTTATGTAATGCATCAATCCTGTATAAATAGTATATAGTTGTATATACATATGATGTATCAGAGATATATAAATACTCATAAACATTTTTTTTATACAATGTTAAAAGAAATTTTTTTTAAGAAAGTCAAACAAGATATTACATAATCAAAATTGAACTTCGCTAGAAATAACAAAGGTCAAATAAAAATTTATTGTAATAAATAATAAAAAATTTCGAATACAATTGAAATAAAATACAAAACTTTCACATATATGGAGAGGGCGAGAGAGAGGGAGGAGAGGCATGGGAGAGAGGAAGAGAGGTTGCTATAAAAACTATATAGTGTTGTTTTTTATAATATTTTTAAACTATAGCTGTTTTCCATTAATAAGTTGGAATTTTTTATTTGTTACATAAATTTTTCATAAAAATATATGTAAGTCATTTTTATAACGAGGAATATATGTATATTGCAAAGTTGAGGCGTATAATCAAAATGGGGGAAATCCCATAATTTGTTGTGAAACTGATCCAAAATCTATTTTGTGATCAAATTAGATTAAAAAGACAGTCTATTTTCTTCCAAAGATAAATCTAGGCATTTTAGATTAAAATTAAAGTGACAAGTTTTAATGTTAATTAGCAGATTGTCTTTTTTTTTTTTTTAGCAGATTGTCTTGTTGACTTTCTTTGTGGTAGAATTTTTATTAATAAACAATGACAAAATTAAAAGAGTATTCTACTTATATTATACTAGATTGGTCATGGCCCGGGCCCAACACGCTTGGTTTTCATTTTTTTTTTTCCAGTAACAATACAATATAAATAGTTTTACTACATTTAGCAAAATGACTTTGTACTAATATTTGTAGAGCTAAAGAAGAATAAATGAAAATAAATAATGTAATTTATTTGATGAAGTGGCTAATACATAATACAACTTACATTGAATCCGGTACAATTAGTCATTGAAAATGAAATGGGGCTCAATACATGCTACAACTTGCATTGAATTATGTACAATCAGTCTATCTCATGTTGACTTATAAATAAGCTAAAGGAGTTATGACTTGTGCTCAAGCACAAACCCAACATCTTGAATATATAGATGCAACTCAATTATGAACAAGTGGAAGCTAAAAATACTTTTCATATGAATGGTCCCTGCCAGGATTTCACATGAATATCTGTTGCAACAATCTTGAAGAATATTAAAACATCAACAATTATCTCTCAAAGTTGAGTCAAACCACTATACATTCGAAAAAAACAATATGAAAAAGCTTTTAAAAATGTTGGTTGGACATGATATTGTATCACAAAAATGCCTTCTATACCACACCACCTCATATCTTTTTTTTAAAAAAAGAGATCCAAAAGCTAGTGTTTACTCAAGGCACTATCCTAAGATTTGAACTCTACGTTTTTTGTTCACTTCCAGTACATACTTCATAAAACACTCGTAATGTGTTTCACATCAGTAGAGTTAACTGGATATCAGATTAATCTAACAGAAGAGGAACAAACAACAATAGCTGCATGAAATTGTTGGGGGAAAACTAACATCTACTATTTTTAGAAAAAGCTCCCACCAATATGTTCACTCTTCAACTTGATCACCTTAGTCAATAACAACAATATGTGCATTGGAAAGCATACAGCTCTACCTAAGAATTCAGAATGAACAACCAAAAGGGAAAATGAGCAAGTAAGATATTGAATAATCTTTCATCGAAATTTTTCAATAACAAATTTACTAAAGCATTTCTTGCATATAAATCAAGTATTAACCATGATTTTCTTGTGAGTTGCAGAGACTCATGTTCATCGATGTCATTATGTACACACGAAAGCAGCGTTGTAAACTTTCATAATACTTTCGTGTCATGAATTTTCACAAAAGATCAATAAGCAGAATAAGAGTATAGTTCTCTCCAGAAATTAAAATAAACTGAATATATTAAGAACAAACATAAAACATAGAAAGATCCATAAACATAATAAAGAAATTTGAAGTAATAACTTAAGGTTATCCTAAAATAAAGCAAGCTAATAAAACAATATAATACATGAATGATGACTCCACAACTATAAATAGGAGAGAATAAAGCAGTAAATACTTTCAAGTATAACATAACTAAAGACCAAAAGGAGTCATTAGGATTATTTGCAAAGGGAGACCGACGGCTAGGAGGATTTTCAATTTGGTTAAACAGCTGTACATTAGACAGTAGGATGAACTATCTTACATGTACCGTCTAAGATAAATTTAAAAGATGGATATGCTAGAAGCTCAAGTATACTGCAATTACAAAATATATATAGATAAGTAGGAAGATAAATTACCTTTTATTTATCTATAATGTGCACAATATCTTGGATATCGGGTAGGTTAGCAACAACCAAATATCTGACTGACCAAATTGCAGGCAATGTCAAATTTACGTGACAGGTTCATGCCTGACGGGAAGTACTATTATTAGTAATTACTTTCAAGACAATTATAAAAGAAACTAAAACATCTAGAGATCGAAGTAATATTTTTCACATTCATTTATACCATATGACAGATAAAAATGAAAGGCACAGTGGCTAATTAATCTTGACTGTTTGATAGTTAGGTCATTTTCATTAAGTTATTTAAAAATATAAGTTACACTTTTAGTTGAAGTCGGCGGTATAAACATAAGGCATGACAATAATGACTACGACTCACCAATTTTAATGTGGCTAGCTATCATCTTCTTCAACATGTTTATTACTTTGTTAAATTCCTCGATAACTTATTTTGAGAAATTGAATGAGAGAGTTTCCTAACAAAAATTATAAAAATGGCAGAGGACATAACCAAATAAATAAGTTTACCAACAAATATATTCATCCAGAATCAACCAAAATACGTAGATATACAAACTACAAATAATTATTCAAATCATGTAGTTAAATAATAATACTAAGCATGTTGGATGAACGTGGAAGAATATTAACATAAGAAGTCGCCAATTAGTTACTGAAAATATAGAATAAGGTAGTTTCGAACATGTCAAAAATTTGTTACTACGCATAAGTCAGAAAAATCTAGAAATATGTTTATTGCTCTCATCTATCTATTAAAACTAACCTCGCCTTAATAGTTTCTTCTCTAGCACTATTTGACACATTAGGCAAGCATCCTAGAATATACAATTCTTATCCAAACAATATACAATGTTTAGAAACTGGTCCTTCCCATTCCACACACCACCAACTTTGACTTCTTCTATCTTTGATATTGTACCTGCAATATTGATTAACAAAAGGAGGGGAAGCCAAACATCAATATCTAATTTGTTAGGACCGAAATAAGCAGGTGTAATGCGGAAGCTAGCAAAACAAACCTCGAAAGACCACAAGTAAGAAGACAAACGAGAAACACACTAAAAGAGACAGATTTAACGTGGTTTGGTCAATCGACCTACGTCCACAAAGGAGATGAGCAATCCACTATATAAACATGAGAGTACAAAATATAGAGAGAAATAACCCCAACCAATTCACTCAGAATACATGGGAGGTTCACACAAGTGATAACGTTTCAAGCTTGTGACCCACAAATATTCCCCCTAACCGCAACTCTCAAAGCCTTTAAGACTACATTGTGAATGCTGATTAAGTTAGAAGGAACAAGCCTATATTTATAGAGTCCTAAAACCTTTCCTACAAGAAAAGGACTAGTAAAATATTAAAACTTTTTCCTAAAAGGAAAACCTATTTATGGTAAGAAATTAGGGCAAATAACCCCAACAAATCTCCCCCTTGGCCTGAATTTCTGACAAAATAAATTTGTCCACCTTCTTTTACATAATCTTTAGGATCTTGTATCTCTTCTCCATAATATCCTCCATCAAATCTACGTCTCGACACAGAGAACCTCTCTGAAACAATTTCTTCAACAAAGATCTTCATTACTGTCAAAAAGGTTGCGGCTAGAACTACACCTGCCAAGATGAACACCCATCTGTAACCTAGTTCCATCATTGAACCATGGCTCTGATACCACTTGTTAGGACCAAAATAAGCAGGTGTAATGTGGAAACTAGCAAAGCAAACCTCGAAAGACCACAAGTAAGAAGACAAACGAGAAACACACCAAAAGAGACAGATTTAACGTGGTTCGGTCAATCGACCTACGTCCACAAAGGAGATGAGCAATCCACTATATAAACATGAGAGTACAAAATATAGAGAGAAATAACATCAACCAATTCACTCGGAATACATGGGAGGTTCACACAAGTGATAACGTATCAAACTTGTGACCCACAAATATTCCCCCTAACCGCAACTCTCAAAGCCCTTAAGACTACATTGTGAATGCTGATTAAGTTAGAAGGAACAAACCTATATTTATAGAGTCTTAGAACCTTTCCTACAAGAAAAAGACTAGTAAAATATTAAAACATTTTCCTAAAAGGAAAACCTATTTATGGTAAGAAATTAGGGCAAATAACCCCAACATAATTTCTTTTACAATCACATATGAATGTTTATAGATATAATGCATGAGTTTTGATCTAGCTAGCATCCTGGTCAGCAACTTACCATTTTTCACCATACGTCAATCCAACACACCTCTTCACATAGTTTCATTTTCTCTTCAATACCATACTGCTAATCGAAATTGTAATACAAAATGCCTAGAAATTACAAATATGTATTTAATGCCAAAATCGGTATCAATTGAATCAACTTATCCACCTCTCCTGACAGTCAAGTGGCGTTCAAATAGACTTTGAGCACAATACCAGTCAAATTGATCAATTCATCTAAGAATAACCCACAAAGTTCACACGAAAGATAAGTATTAAATCCAACAATATCTTTTCAATTTCTTTACAAGTAGAAAAGATATCTCTAAAATAATCCCTCCTCTTCAGAACTTTACATACTGGGTTATGTAGGGACAACATACCCGAAATACAGGCCAAAGACAACTAAGAGCCCTAGCAATAATTCATATTCACAACAACGGAACTAAGGTATACCCACCAATAAAAATATATAAACAAATAAATACCTTCAAAAATTCAGCCAACAAGAAATATTTCTAATACTCTTTCACCTGCTTTGAGAGGGAGAGAGTAATGTGAAGTACTACTTCAGTACACGTGTTCTCTTGCAAAGAAAAAGAAGTACATGTACTCTATGAAAAAAATAAAGTAGTATAATTTAACTTGCTTTAGGTACAACTTTCTTATTCTATGTTAGTCCTCTCCAACTGTCCCTTCTAAATAAGGGTAATAATAAAATAATATGAATTTAAATTACAAATATAATAGTAATAAATAGCCTAACTTTTATTATATCCAAGAAGCTAGGGAAAACTAAACTTCCCCTATAATACAAAACTATTTATGACTTGGGTAATTAGTTTAAAATTTACCAAAATATAAAATAGTAAATGAGATTGATGACAAGGGTGTAATAGATATTGCATAAGATACGAGAGAAAATATCAATTATTTTAAATTGGAGGAGGAATTTGATTTTTAAAATAAAATAAGAAAAGACGAATGATTTTCAACAAAAAAAAAAAAGAAGTTAAATGAAGAAGTGATGTTTATCACCTTTATGTTAAGATGGAGAATCAGGAATGAATAATTTAAACTGAAACCTTTTAATCACTAAAATCAAAATTAAACAACACTAACAACACACAAACTCTTACAAAATAAAGATGTTATTTCTAAAAAACAGTCTTCAACTCGAATAGCACACATCAGCATCAATTTAAAAAATACAAAAGTGTTAGAAATGTAAGATCATTTTTTTAAAAAATCCACCAACTAGTAGACCAGCAGCCATCCACCTGAGTTGAAGTGAATAAACCACATAAGACTTCCATTTTTATCATTTTTAATTAAAAAAGTAAAAAGAGAACACTACAAGAAACTAAAATTATAATAAATAAATAAAACAAAGATGGCTAACATACTGTGAAGAACATGAAATTTGCAGCCTATCAAAAAATTATAATAAAAAGTCAATAAAATACTAAGAAGCAAATGCGGTATAATTTTGACTTAATTAGCTTAAGTTGAGACTTGAGACTTGAGAGTATCATTTTGACTGGCATTCTGGGACTACTAATTATATATTTTCTCTGTGTCATTTTATGTGATTGAATTAAAAACTTGTGATATATATACGATATATATCATACTAATTGTGTGAATGTAATTTTATTTATTTTTATATTAAATATGTCATTATATTTGTCTGGTTATAAAAATTTATCATTAAAAATAAGGAAACCTATCAAACATGTCACCGAAATTTGAGAAAAAGCTTATTTATGCTATCTGTTATAAGTTTGGTTCATCTATACCATTTCTGTTTGAGATAAGGCTCATCCATGCTATTATTTGTTAACTGAAAATAGTTTCGATTTTTGCAAAACTATTTTTTATCCGTGGTCAATTATGATTCAGCCACATTATTAATTAACTCATTTTTAAAAGGAAAAAAGATTAAATATGTCATCGTACTTTGAGAAAAGATTCATCTATGTCATCCGTTAAAAGTCATTTCAGTTAACAAATAATGACATGGATGAACCTTTTGTCATACGAATATGACATAGATGCGCCAAACTTTTAACGGATGACATAGATGAACCTTTTTCAAAATTCCATGACATATTTGAGTCATTTCCCTTAAAAATAATTTAAATCAATTTTCAAATATAAAAAAGAAAGTAGGGTTGTATCACTGGAGTGGAGTGAGGTATATCTATATATTATTATTATTATTATTATTATTATTATTATTATTATTATTATTAATATTATAGAAGTCATACTTCACAAGCTCTCAAAAATTCCTTTAAGTTTTAGCAGACACATGAGTATTGACTCTTTCAATCTAAAATGGCTGTGACATAGTTTAATGAAAAGCATAAACAAAATAGAAAACAAAATAGACTTCAATTATTATATTTTACTTTCGTTATCCATCATATTCAATTCGTTACGACTCCAATTAATAGTGGACAAGCAGATGTGCCACTACATATATAGATGTATATTAAATATTTCATATATTATCTTTGTTTATAAAAAAAATTAAAAAAATTGTGGCATTAATATTGGGTTCGGAGTCAAAAGAGTAAAAAAATTGAGCAAAATTTTCAAAAGGGCAATAAAATTCAATATGAAATCAAAAGGGCAATATTTGGATGGAGCTGTTGACGGTGTTAAATTTTATGTATAAGGCTCATGTCAGAATGAGCCTTATCCATTTTTTTTAAAAAAGGGCGCCGACTCTAAAAAAATAATTAATATTCCTCTTCATTATTTTTTTAATCGTTTTGTTGTTGTGTTTATTTCTTTTCTATTTTCACTATTTATATATAAATAAAAATGTAAGTGGTGCGGTCAAGTTTAATAATTTTCTTATATATAATTGGAAAAAAGGACAAATATACCCCCGAACTATTGTAAATGGTATGCAGATACCCTATGTCATAGTACTTTTGGGACATTGGTGCCCCTGTCGTCCAAAAAGTGGAGCATATTTATCCTTTATGCTAATGAACATACACGTGTCATAGTCTTATCCACCGACCCGACATTTATTAAATATCGGATCAAAGGATAAAATTGTGTCACATGTCCCTATTTAGTCTTCCGTTAGAGTGAAGGGCATATATGCTCTAGTTTTTGGACGACAGGGGCACCAATGTCCCAAAAGTATGACGAAGGGTATTTGCATTCCATTTACGATGGTTCAGGGTATATTTATCCTTTTTTTCTATATAATTTGATAATATTGAAGACAAAATATAAGGACATGAAAAAAAAAAGTGATTTGCAGCTACAAGAACTTAATGACCGTAATGAGGTGATAAGTGATTTGTTTAATGGAGTATCTTGCTTGAATCCTATTGATTCATTTTCTAGTTTTGACATAAATAAGATAATGAGAATGACTGAATTATATCTTGATGACTTTGATGGATCCAACGTGAGAGCTCTTGATAATCAACTTGTTAATTACATTATTAATGTTTTGTGATATTGATAAAAGTTCTCCAATTTGGGTGGACTTGCGAACTTTCAAGAAAGTTGGTTGAGACAAAGAAGCATTTAAGTCATTTTCTCGTATTTCGTAGTGAAGTTTGCTTTACTTCTACTTGTTGCCATTGCTATAGTTGGAAAAACTTTTTGACAATGAAGATTATCAAGAATTACTTGCGAAATCGAATGGATGATGAATTCTTAGATAGTTGCATAGTGTATTATGTCGAAAAAATAATATTTGAAGATGTTTCCAATGAGTGTATTATGAAAACATTTCAAGAGATGAAGTGTCGCTGAGTTCAATTGTAGTTACCACTTTACATATTTTGATATGTATGAAACTATTAGTCAATATATTTGTCCTACTTCATCTTCTTTAGTTTATCCATTGATATTTTGTAAGTTTTCTGTTTTGAGATTTTTCATTTTGGATTGTTGGTTAATTTGATATTGAACTGGGAAAGAGTATGAACAATTTAGAGCACTATGTAGAGATTAATAATTGAGGTTGACTATTTTGAAGCAAAACTTTATAATCTAACCAGCAAAGTTTATTTTTTTTACTTGTTCTAAAGTATGAATATCGAAAATTCTGGCTCCGCACTTTTGATTGTATACTCAATTTTGTTGCCCTTTTAAAAAAAAAAAACTCATTTTTTTGGCCATTTTAGCTCCGGACTCTGTTATTGTTTACATAATTCTTTGAAGCTATGAAGTATAGCTACTGGCTAGCTTGGACATGTTTTTTTAAAATATAAAAATAGTGTTGGATTATATATTAACTATTAAATGACTATCTTCCTTTTAGTGAGATAGTGAGAATCTGTTTTTCATCGTACATTTTCCTGTGAGATGATTCAACAAAAAATAAGTGAAAAAATTATATTTTATGGCACAAACTTTCTGTTGATTTGTAATGGTAAAAATTTCATTTCTAGTAGTATCAATTTCATATAAATGAAAATTCTTAGGAGATAATATATATATATATATATATATATATATATATATATATAATGCATTAAAATGAAGTTTTGCAATATTAAAAATATTCTCATTCTTAGATTTTTATTTGACATCATCTGCAAAATATGTCTTACACAACAACGGCTAAACGATAAATATTTTAAAATTACTGACACATATATATTTGTGCACGTATCAAATGAAGAGTAAATTTTCAGTAAGTTAATGCTAATTCAAGCTTGTTAAAGGAAAAAAAATGCTCGTTCAAGAAATTTTTCACCAATGGCATGTGATGCCATATGATCAATGTCGGACCTTATTAATTATAGAATTAAATATAAATATATATCGAGAAATTAGTAATGTTTACAAATATATACATTCAATTTCAGTTGCCATTTCAAAATGAAAGTAATGAAACATCTTTAATTTAAAAATTCTGAATATTTTGGATGTCTAGCAATATTTGTCAAATTTATAAAATCAATAAATAATTTATCATGCTGTGCTTATTTTACCATTGTAATTAAATATTATTCATTTTTCAATGTTTAGATGACTTATATTTAGTAAGAGTCATTTGGTAAAATTACTCTTATCATTTACTGCTTCTTAATTCGTGTGTCAAGTTAATCATGGACAACTATTATTGAATGGAGGGGATTATTATTTATTGTGTCACGTTAAGCACCTTCATTAATTTGGTGTTTTTGGCAGCCTACCACTTCTGGCAATTTCTCACCTAAGCCTAACTTTTTTTTGGTCCAAATGCCATTTAATTTGATAGCCACAAACACTATGAGAATAGTTTTATTACCAAAAAATCATGTACGATCTCTATTTTAAAAGGTTTATTTGAGTTTCTGTTATCCCTAGTTGAATTGTAAATAATGTTATTGCATCATATAGATCTTTGAGCCTGTTTAAGTATTATTTAAAGGGTAAACTACATAATTAAACATATTTAACTATCATATATGCTTTTATTATTATCTATATTATTAAAATAATACGCATCTTATTACTAATTAAGAGCTTCCTAAGTATCTTATATTTAGATACATGTATTTTTGCTATCACATACACAAAAATAAGGAGAAAGACGAGCTAGATTCGCATATATTTGGAATACCAGATACATGAGAGAGTGTCGAGCGAGATGGGAGAGAGGTGAGCGAGATTTTCTATGTATCATAGATACATGCGAATCCACTTGGATATAATGTATCTAGAAAAAATTACACATAAATTTGACCCGTCCCCTTGTATCCGAGATACATGTATCTAGAAGCGAACCCGGGATTTGAAGACTTCGGGTGCACCAATATTACTTTAGATAAACTCACAGGTGGTTCCTTCGACTTGTACCAGCAACACAATGACACTTTTATGCTCCTCATGGGTTCGCTGTTTGCCAGCTTCTGAAGAAAGATATACATATATACACATATACACATGCGTTTTTCCGAAGTTAACAGGTGCACGTGCGCCCCAACCTATAGGGTGAGTCCACCTCTGCATGTATTGTGACGTATCTGGAGACTTAAAAATCTAATAAGATACGTAATATTGTAAACTAGAGAATATCTAAGTAATTAACTCTTAAACTGATGAAATTTATGTAAATCCCCTTATTTAAATCTTTATAACCGTTTGTTGTAAAAACAAAGAAATGTATCACATTTTGTTTCTTATTACATAAGAATTCTACAAATTAATTCATATTCCACTTTTTGACGCTGATCTCCATCTGTTCCAAAGTGTCCCACTTATTAATTATTATATTAATAAAATAATCTACTAACAAAATCAGACATGGCTGCCTAGAGATTACAGAACTCCAGTTTTTGGACCGTTACACAAAATATCAGCACAAAAAGACATAACTTAACCCCACAATTTTTACGCCATCAATATATTTAAATATATCATAAAATTAATCTATTTTATTTTTTGTATCATTAGTATCATATATTATAAGTAGTATTTGTCTGTATTTACCTTTTTGGTGACTTAATAATATAAAAATATATATTTACAACACATTAGCATACAAAGCTAAACTCAAATAAATAAATTAATAGATTTAGTTATATGTACTGTTGCAATTTTTTTTTTGTTGATAGTATCAGTAAATTTTAATCTATGCTAGCATGTTAGTTATCATTTTTAATTACTAGATTATCAGTTGATAGTTGTAAATAATTTACCTATTAGTTATCATTCTTAGTTACCAGATTATCAATTGATACTTGCGTTTTTTTTTTTTTACCTATAATTAATCAATAAAAGAATAATTATATAAATATTTAAATTTCAAAAAAATCATTATACTTATTTTATACTCTGGAGGGTGGCTATAGCCATTTGGGTGTGTTTGGTAGGTCGAATAACATTTTCTCAAAAATGTTTTCCGACCAAACATTTTGTAAAAGGAAAAAAAAAATAAGATTCTTAAATATAAGAAAAATGGCTTTCTTAATGAAAATAGGAAAAAAATAAGGTGTACGAATGACATTCTAAGTTTATTATCTGTTCTCCACCCACTCAACCCGCTTCTCTTGAACGACCATTCTCCATCCTATCCAGTATATATTTTCTTACTTACCTACCAACTATGAAAAATCCAACTTACCAAACATATTTAGGAGTTGTTTGGTTGGAAACAAATTATTTCAGGATTAATTATGCTCGATAACTACTCCACCATATATATTTTATCACTGTTATATAAATAGTGAGATAAATAATTCAAGAACTACTTAATATTTTTAATCAAAATATCAAAATTATTATATTTTATACCTCACACCAAACAGTTTCGAAGCATAACTTATTTTACCGGTTGGTTGGTCCACATTGGTGTGCAGGCATTTTTTTTGTGCTGTTATGTGTCCGCAGTCCATTCGACTTACCAACAACTACTTCCCGCTAACAAACCATCTTATTTTTTACAATTCCTTTTCTTTCTTTAATTTTTTTAGTTTGTCCATTATTTAATATCCATTGTTGAACTTATATATATAAATAGAGGTATTAGAGTTCCCAAGATTGTCAGTTGTGTGTCTCGTTTTTAACGTTTAAGATCTCAACTTTCTTGCCCTCATATTGATCTGTGAAACAAGATTTGATTTGGGTTTTCAGATCTGTTGTTGGGTTTTGAAAATTTCTTCCTGTTTTTGTTTAAGAAAAAAAAAAATGGCCAGGAAGAAGATCAGAGAGTATGATTCAAAGAGATTGTTGAAAGAGCATTTCAAGAGACTTGGAGGTTATGATTTGGCTATCAAATCTGCACAGGTAATCTTTTTTTGTTAATTTACAAATGTGGAACAAATCTTATCTTGATTTTGAAATCTTTGAAATGTTAATGGCAAAATGTTGGCATGTTTTAGGTAGCATTTAGGCCACCTACTTGAATCTACATGATTCATTTGAGTTTTTTTTTTTTTCCCTCTTGCCTCATTTCCAGTAATGATGATAGCTTTGAGAATGTTGATTTTTACTCTGGTTAAATTTGAGTTGTAAAATGGTTCCTTTCTGTATTTATTTTGAAGTAATGGTTGGTACCTCTGCTGTTGAGATCTAGTTTTGTCTAGTGGGGCAACGGCGGTTCAAGTACATTAGTGATCTAAAACTTCTTATCAAGTTTATTCTTTTGAGATGTAAAGTTTTCTATAAGTGATTTTTTTTTTGTTAGAGTGGGTTAAAAGTCCCATCATTTGCTAGGGAATGGTCTGACGTTTTGCTTATATGACTTGAACAATACTCTCCTTACGAGCTAGCTTTTGGAGTTGGAGTTACTAGGTGTCATATCTTTACATGATATCAGAGTCAGGTCGAGTTGGACAATCTTCCTTTCACGAGTTAACTTTTGGGATTGAGTTAGATTCAAGTGTCATATCTTCACATTTTTAATAATCTTTTTCAATGAATTGATAATATAGTTGATCCATGAGATAGTACTCCAGATGTGTCAAACTTCTGATAATTCTCTCCTTTTATATGAAAAAAAATTAACCTTTTCTATAAATAGTACTTGCTCAATATTTTTTTTCTCAAAAAAACTTCAAACTTAATATTGCTAAAATAAATAAATGAAGCCCCTCAAATTTGGGGCCCTAAGATACCTTTGCCTTTTTTTTTAACTCTTCAGAACCTCCCATGTATGGGGCAGAACAGGTAGGTCAGGTACAATGCTAAAACTTAAAGAGAGTGCCTAATATTTTAAAAGGTACAAGTGTAAACTCTTGGGACCATCTGCTCTGAGAGTTAGTAATTGATAATCCTAACATTCTTTAGACTTTAAGTTATTAATTGTCTTAGAAAATATACTCCTAATAAAGAAAAAAGACAAATATCATCAATCACTTATGTATCTTCCTCAAATATTTGATAATAAACAGTATAAATGACTTGTTTTATGATTTTTATTAGACAAATATAAGTCATGATTGCAACTATAAGATGGTTTGTTTCCCTTCTTTTGTGGCTTAGGTGACAGAGTCTACTGACATCAATGAGCTAGCAGAGAAAGAGCCTTGGCTCAACTCAACAAAGTTGGTTGTAAAGCCTGATATGTTGTTTGGCAAGCGTGGAAAGAGTGGACTAGTCGCCTTGAATCTTGATCTTGCTCAAGTTGCTACTTTTGTGAAGGAGCGCCTTGGCAAAGAGGTAGTTCAGATATTCACATACTTTGTCCCTTTTGATTGAAACCAAGTGTATTGTTTGTTTTACATGGACTATTAACCTATAGTGTCATCGTCTCGGATCATTTGCTCATGTTTGTTTTCACATTGACAGGTGGAGATGGGCGGATGCAAAGGTCCTATCACGACCTTTATTGTTGAGCCATTCATCCCTCACAACGAAGAGTTTTATCTTAATATTGTCTCAGAGAGGCTTGGTTGCAGTGTAAGCTTTTCTGAATGTGGAGGAATTGACATCGAAGAGAACTGGGACAAGGTTTGTGACATAGTCAAAAGTAGGCATGTTAAGCCCAAAACCATTATATTAATATCTCAATCTAACATATATTCCTTTTTATCCAGGTTAAGACCATCTTTGTGCCGACCGGGACTTCTTTTACATCAGAGATATGTGCTCCACTTGTTGCCACTCTACCATTGGAGGTAAATACTTGAAAGAAGAGGAAGAAGAAATAATACTGCAAGAATAGTCTGTCCACTTCTTTTAATCATTCATCCAATTCATATCGCAATTTTAATTTTTTAATTTTACTTGTATGTTGCAGATTAAGGGTGTCATTGAGGAGTTCCTCAAAGTGATTTACGCTCTATTTCAAGGTATCTACGTGATAGTTTGTCATTGCTAGATCTTTATGACCTTTTTGGATTTTTGTGTAACCATCTCAACATTTCTTTCTATCAGATCTCGACTTCACTTTCCTAGAGATGAATCCTTTCACATTGGTTGAAGGAAAGCCTTATCCTTTGGATATGAGGGGAGAGCTTGATGACACTGCTGCTTTCAAGAACTTCAAAAAGTAAATCTGCTGCTCCAACATCTGAATATACTCTTACTACTTGCTTCCTAAGCTTTATTGGCTAAAGGTGAATTGCCTTTCGGTAATCGACACATCATAGACTCATAATATACTTTCCGTCCTGCAGGTGGGGAAATCTTGAATTTCCATTGCCATTTGGAAGGGTTATGAGTGCTACAGAGAGCTTCATTCATGGGCTTGATGAAAAGGTATATCTTGATGGTATTCTATTACTTACAAGGCAAAAAAAAAAGGTCTTCGGCTTGAGATTGCAAAATATCTGTCAATGTACTACATTACATGCTAAAGCATTCAAGTCGGTTTATCGCAGACAAGTGCATCTCTGAAGTTCACAGTCTTGAACCCCAAGGGGCGAATTTGGACTATGGTTGCTGGTGGAGGAGCTAGTGTCATCTATGCAGATACTGTACATATCTATCTGCGGAAATTGTTATTCGATGATACCTTCTTTGATTATATATTATATTGTCTAAACTTGCCATGTTACCTTAACAGGTAGGTGATCTTGGATATGCTTCTGAGCTTGGGAACTATGCAGAGTACAGTGGTGCTCCCAATGAAGAAGAGGTCTTGCAGTATGCTAGAGTTGTAATTGATGTAAGGATAAACTAGTTACATAAAACATTTTATTGACACAGAAAAAAAAAACACTCATTACATTATATTACACCACATTCTCCGTTTATGCATCCTGAAAGGAATTGGAGAAATATACTGACCCTAATCCCATATTGCAGTGTGCCACTGCAAATCCTGATGGCCGTAAGAGAGCCCTCGTGATTGGTGGTGGAATAGCCAACTTCACTGACGTTGCTGCTACATTTAGTGGTATTATTCGAGCTCTTAAGGAGAAGGTATGGTAACACAATTGGCTGCTCTGAAATGACTTGTCCCTGATATTGCAATTTCCTTACTCAACATTCGTTATGGCAGGAGTCAAAACTTAAAGCTGCTAGTATGAACATATATGTTAGAAGAGGAGGTCCAAACTACCAAAAAGGTCTCGCAAAAATGAGGTCTCTTGGCGAGGAAATTGGCATCCCAATTGAGGTATGTGCTAGTGTCAAGTACTAATAAAAGATGACTAACCATGTTTTGAGTTATCGTTGTTAAATAATCTTGTTCTAATTTTTGTTGAAGGTTTATGGACCTGAGGAAACCATGACTGGCATCTGCAAACAGGCTATTGAGTGCATCACTGCAGCTGCATAAAGTAACCAACTTCATTCTCCAAGTTGAACCTTTTTAGTCGTCTTTTTTCATTTTGTGTTAGTGTTTTGTTGTATGCCAACCAAGTATGAGCAATTTGATTTGTATGTTTGACATTTCACATAAATGGGCCATGAACAATAATGAATTTTAGTTTTTCAATTTCAACATGAAATCCATTGGTTCAACAATCTTTGTACTACATATAAAATCAAAGAGATATTAATTACAGAAGGATATGTTAATGGCTCTACCGTTACTACATTAAACAACAACCTAACTAGATCTACGCTGCTAATATGACAAATTGCTTTGTCAAACTCGTCCTTCCCCTTGAAAAATAAGAGAAGCTTTGACGAGCAGCAAAACACAAACTTGTTATTCAATCATCATGATTGAAACATCCCATAACTAGTCCGCCAGATCGAGCCTGAGAAGACGCCTCAAGTCACTTGTAGCGTCGAGGTTATCTTCACTTTTCTTCTTGAAGAAAGCCGGCACAGGCAAAGAGCTTGGTGGCGGCGAGGAAGAGAAACCCGATCCAGCATAGAGTTCAGCAATCCTTGTGTGCTTAAGCACCATATCCGTAGTGGACAACACCAAATCTTCACCCTTGTTTTCCTTCCACACTTGACCGCGCTTAAGAATTTTCACAGTGGAAAACTCAGCAGATCCATTTTTCTCTGGACTTCGCTTTCTTCGGTTATTCTTAGGGTTAGCGTTAGGTAGAGGGTTACAAGTGGAATTCCGTTGTCGAGATCGACGATAACTTACGTGGTGTTTGAGAACATCTTGTGGCTGAAGAACGGAAACTCCGGCCATTGGAAAAGTTGGTGGAACAAAAAAATTTAATAGATGTAAAATCAGTGAGAAGAACTGATCTAGTCTTGTAAGGTATTATATAGGAAGAAAGAAGAGAAGCACCTTCTATTGAATTGGAAACAAGTAGGAATTGGAAACGAATAGGAAAGGGAGAAGTTAGTAGCGCCTCCAATTCCTTTTCCTATGTTGACCAACTTTCTTTACCAAACACTCTTATCTTCTAGTAACTTCAACTTTCGTCATCATTAAGCATTCAAAGATGAACTTAATAGATGTAGCACAATTGGCAACTTCAAGATTCCGCGTTGTTAGAATGATTCTGCTTCCACATCACGTAGAATAGCCAGCAAACGCCTTGTGAATGATGTGGTAGATAATCGCTTTGATAGGCTCAACATTCCTTGGGAGATCAAAGACCAAGTGCTTGGTTCACATTCTCAATCATCAAGTCTTCCTTCTCCTCGCTCCTTGATGTCAAACAATGAGTAAATTAGAAGTCCTTCATCAACAATAACAGAGTCCATGATATCAAGATGTATACGTAGTACTGGATAATGAATGAGATTGTCTCTTAATTGGCTGTGCATCTCCTGAAGGATCACGATTTTTGATCATCAGAATCCGAATCTACATCGGAATGTCTTCGAGCATTTTCTGAGTTACATGTGGCATGCCGCACTCACCTTGTGTAGGGGTAACTCTGCAAACCAAGAAAACAGTCATACGTACTGTAATTCCACAAGTGAAGTCTGGGAATAGTAGAGTGTACGCAGACATTACCCCTACCTCGACGACGTACTGTAATTCCACAAGTGGAGTCTGGGAATAGTAGAGTGTACGCAGACATTACCCCTACCTCGGCGATGTAGTGAGACAATCAATGCCGGCCTTTTTTACTTTTATCAATATTGGGCTTCCTATCTAACAACTTAAAATCTGTCAGCTTATGGCTTCACTAATCACTGATGACCACTCCACACTAGTTTTAGACTTATAAAATTACTATTTGCCAGATATGACAAAAATTACACAAAATATTACCACATGCATTTGATTAAATAGTCCCTAAAGTGTAGTAGTGAATAATTTTATTTTAATCATTAGCATATAATATAACATTGGACATTGTACATTCACTACAACAAAAAAGATATTTAGGGTCTGTTTGGAAAGCAACCTGATGATTAGAATTGGGATAATTACTAGGATAATAATTACACAATCTAGTAATTGCAATGACTTGTTTATTTGCCACAATGTAATTACGGTGTAAAAGTATATTGTTTGGTTGCATAAGTGTAATCATAAGGTTATATTAAATTTTAAAAATAAAAGTTAATCATTTGAAATCAAAAAATTATATTAGACAAATAAATGTCTTTATAAATGATATCAAATTAATAATTTAAGGTATATATATTGTATTTTGAAATTATATTAATCAATAAGCATAGATTCTTAGCTTATTCATAAGAAATAAAATGGTAACCAACTTGCAATTACATCATGTGATTACCAGCAACTCCCAGCTTCCCCTGAGAATTGGAGAGTATAATTACTCCTTCCAATTACACTTGAAATTACCTATGTCAATTACACGTGTAATTACCCCTGCCAAATTACACTCAATTACCTGCTGATCAAGTAATGACATGACCAACCAAGTAAGTTAGACATTGCAATTACAACAAATCCAATTACCAGGATGACTTCCAAACAGACCCTTGGTGATAATAGGCTTTTCTTTTAGTGACAATATTTATTGTTGCAAAAATATTTAGTAGTAATTTAGTAAATCCATTATAGGTGCGTGCTTCAGGAAAGGATTTCCTCCAGAGCTTGAGTCATAATTTATCCATTAACAGAAGAAGAGAAACTCCATTACACTCTCTGTAACCTGGTTGGCACAAAAGGAAAACATCGCGATCATGGCCAAGTGTAACTAAAGGATGGGTTGATCAACTGGAGAAGGTGAAAGGGGAGACATGGAGCACTGCTTGTATAAATGCCATCCAGTTATCTAAAATCGACATACCCCATGATAACAACCTTTTGTATGCTGCTCTGTGCTTTCGGTCAATATGAGGTTGCTCCTTCCATTTTAACTTTGGCATGATGGGTCCAACCGTATTGGACATTGTTGCTTTGATAGGGCTTAGACCTCATGCACAGGAGATTAGTGCAATCCTGGATATCTCAATTTCAACCTTTAGTTTGCCATAGAGAAAGAAAACTAAAAATATATCTTATGAAGGTTTTCTCAAGGTCTACACGGAAAGAGAGGATGTAACGGATGATGAACATATCGCTTTCTTAACTATGTGGCTTTGCAAGTTTGTCTTGTGCAATGTTTTGTTAAGAGTTACAATGGAATATAGTCAACTAGCAGTTTCTCTTGTTTCGGTCAGGAAGATTGCTTTGGCTCTTTTTATATTATCTCATTTGGATCGAGGCTGTAGAAATTAAGTTACCATAGAGTTTGGTCATGCAGTGGTCCTTCTGGATCCTACAGCTCGGGCTACAGCCTTATTTTCCTGAATATAGACCTTTGCCTTATGATTCACATAATTGTCCAATTTTTGGGCTTGCCCTGGCTCAAGGCAAGTTAAAATATAATAGCTTCCAAGAATGCTTTAAATTCTTTTATGCATACTTCTCCTGAAATCCTAGCCTGTTCACTCCATTTTCTCCTGTATGGTTGAGATTGCCACTGCATCATACATCTCTTAAGCAGGAGTTAAATGACATCTAGTCTAGTTTCCTTATTGCTCGAGACCTCCAGTATGGCCTTGCATTGGCAAATTCAAGTGTTGGCCAAGATGGAATGGAGTATTACTCTCCAAATCAATTTACACGATAGTTTGGCATGAAACAAACAGTGCCTCTCCCTCCTCATCATACCATCAATACTTCATCACTCGATAGAATTACTTTCGATTCAGTAAATTGTATTCAAGAAGTGGATTCAAGGTTTTGTCAGTTGAAGAGAAAATTTTCAGTTGTGCAATTTCATACCAATCCAAAATGTGTGCCATTCTTTGAGCCCTGGTGGTCGACTTATATACATAAAAGTCAAATTTAATAACTGAGGAGATACTAGATAGGATTATTGCTGGAGAAGCAACCAAGAAAAGGAGGAACAAAGGTACTGTATGAAACTTGTTCCTTCATATATAATACTGTCAAAGTTCATTATAGTGCTTAGAATTTTTGTAACGGCCAAACTTTTGATTGTGTTATATATGAAGGCAAAAAATTCGTACAATACCTTTGTTCCTCTTTTTCTTGGTTGCTTCTCCGTCAATAATCCTATCTAGAATCTCCTTAGTTGATTCAGTCTGAGTTTTACGTATATAAGTCGACCACCAGGACTCCAAGGATGATATTTTGGATTTTATATGAAATTGCACAACTGAAAATTTTCTCATCAATTGAACAAACCTTGAATCCACTTCTTGAATACAAGTTGCTAAATCAAAAATAATTCTACCGAGTAAAAACGTATTAATTGACTAATAAGGAGGGAGAAACATTGTTTGTGTCATGCCAAACTGCCATGCAAATTGATTTGGAGAGTAATACTCCACTCCAGCTTGGACAACTCTTGAATTTCCCAATGCAAGGCCATAATGGAGGTCTCGAGCAATAAGAAAATAGGACCAGAAGTCGTTTAGCTCTAGCTTAAGAGATGCATGATACAACATCAATCTCAGCCATTCATGAGAAAATGGAGTGAACAAGCTAGGAGTTCTAGAGGAGCATGAATATAAGAATTTAAAGCATTCTCGGAAGCTATTTTGTTTTAACTTGCCTTGAGCCAAGGCAACCCCAAAAGTTGGACAACTTAATGAATAATAAGGCAAAGGTCTATATTCAAGAAAATAACACTGCATCCAGAGTTGTAGGATGAGATAATACGACTCTTTGGTAACTAAATTTCTACAGCTACGATAAGATGAGATAATACAAAAGGAGCCAAGTAATCTTCTTGCCCGAAGCAAGAACAATGACTAATTGGCTGTATTCAATTGTTACCCTTAACAAACCATTGCAAAAGACTTACTTGCAAAACAACATCATTAGGAAAGCGATATGTTCATCCTCCGTTACATCTTCTCTTTTCGTGTTGACCTTGATAAACTCCCCGTAACATATATTTTTTCTACTTTTCTAAGGTCCAGCGACACTTTTGTAATTGTTTCACTACTTTGCACTTTAACTCCAACATGGTCAGCTATATCTGAAATAACCACACCTTGTTGATTATTGCGAACACACGAAACACACATTTGTTGTTGCTGCAGTATCTCTCCAGTAGGAACAAGAGTTTGATTCCCTGATGTTGCCACAACGGAGGTATTTTGTTCTGAAATTCTAATTTCAGTATGTTTGGAAATCGGTAATGTAGGTAGCTCCTTCCCAACATATTCAAGGACCTATTTTCCTACTCTCTGTCCCTCGATATTAGGATAAATTTCATTAGTAACAAGGTCACTTTGAACAACCACTATTTTGTTTCCACCAGTTGTCCCTGCAACAATAGCCAAATAATTATCCTTGTTCGAATTAATATTCCCAACCAATTTCTGTGCCCCGTATTTTGATCACATACGGGTTTTTCAATAATATATTTTTTCCCAGCTTTCTTAGCATTCAAAAAATCAAGGGCATCTCCCTTTAATTATTTCATATTGTTAGCCTCAGAATTAGGCTGGATAAGTGCAACATCTCACCCAACTTCATCACCTAATTGAGCACCTTGAGACAAGGTTTATCCCATAAATAAGCGACATTTATTTTCTTTATGCGCTTGATGGTTACAATGAGGGAAATACAGTGGAAGATTATCATAGACAATTTTTTTGATAATTTTACCCAATTCTTTCTCCAATTATAATTGTAGTCTTACACTATTTGGATGCTTATCTATGTAGGAAATATAGAAGGAGAATACTATCTTTAGAGAATGCTCAAGTTTTATATAGGTTACTTAAGGCCACTTGAGATGATTATAATCATCTATTACATCTCTATTTATACTAATAAAATGTAAAATCAAAGGTCTTGCACAAATAACTAGATACATGTATCACAATTTATTAAATACATGTATTACAAACTCCTGCATGACAATAATTGCAACTGAATTTGCCTTTCTCTTGTACTTTTGAATATCTCCTTTTTGATTGAGTTTGGTTTTGTAAATCTATTTTAGACTTACAACTTCTCTTTCTTTAGGTATAGTCACACACTCCCAAATATTATTTTTCTCAATCATCCGAATTTTTTCTGCCAAGGCTTTTTTCCAAACATCATGCTTTATTACCTCCTCATAACTTTCTGGCTCAACACTGGCAAAGTTGCATCTTCGCTAAATTTCACTCAACATATTTGTTCCTCTTGGAGGTGGTTCTTCACATCATAATATGAGATTTCTCCCCTTTGAGGGACATCTTCCTCTTCCTCATCCTCTTCTTGATTTGACACATCTAAAGATATGATAGAAGTATTATCTACCTTAATCTCAGTATGTATCTCAAGAAGGCCTTGCACCATGTCTTTTTGCTTGAGAAGCTTCAAACCATGAAAATTCAAGTGGCAAAATCTTTTGTGCCAAAATCATGAATCATCTACAACTTCATTTTTGAATGCATTGTAATGAAATTGTAAAGAAAATTTTCTTTTTATCATCTTTACTTCAACAATGACTTGATTTGGCTCAATTTTATCATAAATCTTGTAATAATTATCTCTAAACACAAGAGAATAACCATTTTCCATGAATTCACCAACACTAAGCAAATTTTCTTCCAAGTCATGGAACATAAAGAACATCATGAATTTGCTTACCGCTCCCTTTTATGTTGATTGAAATGGCACCTTTACCTTTTGCATCAACTAAGGCTCCATTCCCCATTCTCACTTTAGTAGTGATGCTATTATTAATTGAGGGAAAAGCCTTTTCATCTCCAGTCATGTGATTGCTACAACCACTATCAATATACCATTCATTACTTTTTGCTGAAGCATCAGATTGAGAAGCAAATAAAATGTTTTCTTCCTTTTCTTTCTCCTGTTCTTCACAAAAATTTGCTTGCTCCCGTTGTTTGTGCCAACAATCTGGTCAAACATTTTACAAAAGTTACATTGGAGCTTTCCCTTGTGCCAACATTTTTCTGCATTGTGATTAGTCCTTTTGCAAATTTTACAAAAAAGACTAGAATTGTTCTCACCTTTTTCTTCAACCTTATTAGAAGAACCATCATGATCCTGCTTCTTTTTTGGATTGTAATTGTTCTTTTGTTGATTTTTTGAGAAATTTTGAGAATTCTCATTTGTTATGGACTGGAAAGCGGTCTTTTTGGGTTGATCTTCACAAAAAAATCTTCACTTCTTGTGTGCACGAAATGATCCAATTACTAGCTCTTTGATGGAAAGCTTAGAAAAATCTTTCATCTCCTCACTAATAGCAACAATGTACTCGTACTTTTCTGTGACACTAATTAGAATCTTTTCCATAACTTGTTGGTCAGAAATTGTATCACCATGATTTCTTATTTCATTGACAATATTCATGACCCTTGTGCAATATTCATCTATTTTTTCAGATTCTATCATCTTCAAATTTTGAAACTCTCTTCTAAGAGTTTGAAGATTTCAGTTTCCAGAGACTCCCAAGCTTGTTTTACAGTCTCACAAGTAGCAATTTTTGCAAAATATGCTCTTGACACTCCCATTTGGACTTTTCTCAAGTATTTTGCATATTGACGATACTTAGCCTCAAGATTTTTCATCTCTGCTACTGAAAGTTCACTATCGTTTTCTGGCTCTTCATAGCCATTCACAACAATAGTCCACAAACCTTCAGCTTTCAAATGCGTTCTCATTCTTATCTTCCAGTATTCAAAATCAGTTTCATCAAAAATGGAGTAAGAACAACTAAAGAAACATCACCTTCATTTGTTTTGGATGCCATATTTTTTCCTTCACCTAACTCCAGGTTAAGAACGAAAACCTGCTCTTGATACCAATTTGTAAGAAATATAAAAGGATAATACTATCTTTAGAGAATGCTCAAGTTTTATATAGGTTACTTACGGCCACTTGAGATGATTATATAATCATCTATTACATCTCTATTTATACTAATAAAATGTAAAATCAAAGGTCTTGCACAAATAACTAGATACATGTATCACAATATAGTAAATACATGTATTACAAACTCCTAAAAGACTTCTTAAAAAATTAAAAGACAATATTGGAAGACTAAACATCAAGGTGTGAATGCAGTAATTCCAACAATCTAGTAGGTCTAGGATTAACTTAGCCCTAACAGTACTTAGCCTGATGCAATCTGCTGGAAAATTTATTCCAAGAACACAAAATTTATACGAAGAAGAACAAAATGATCAAAGTTTGATAACATGAACAACAAACACATAATTGAAGGCTTGAAACTAACAGTGCACATGCTACTCAATATTTGCTATAGATTAGGACTTTAGTGTAACTCACGTAATATAGGACTGCATGTATATTATCTGTTCCTATTTCCTACGAGTTAGATAATTAGTTTAATGTGTCACGTTGCTTTGTATATAAACAGTATTGGAGACTCATTAATACATACAATTTTCAATCTACTTCTCTGCAATTATAAAAACACGTATGAAATGCTTTCCTAAAAATGATATTTGTTCCCTTTCCTCTGCGAGATTGCTATTGGATTGTATGCGAATAGTTTTAGTGGATATGAAAATCCTATGGATTTTTGCACAAAGCAAATAATGAAGAAATCCTATTGTAAATCAAGAGCTTGAACTTGACCTTTTTGAAAAATAAACGAGTTCTTTGGAGAGTATTGTAAAGAAATATACTATGTAAAGTTGTGTTGAAATCTGGAGAAGTTGGATCTAAATAGAATTGGTGGTAACCAAAGAAGGAAAGGAAATACACTTTAATTTAAAAGACACATCCTTTCATTTAAAATACTAATTAATAATTTAACTTAAACAAAATTCCAAGAATCTCCCACATATTTAAATATGAATTAGGACACAAAGATCAAGTTATGTTCACGCATAGAATGCACATTACCTTAGTATAATGTCACAAGAATGAATTTAATTGTGAATTTATTAACTTATCCATGATGATTCAATGGTTGACTCTCCATGAATGAATTTAACTGGTTTCAACTCAGTTTTTTATATAGGTTTGGTAGAACAATTGGTTTATGCGTTGAATCAATAGTATTTTGGAGATGTAGTGGTTGTGTTTGGTCTCCAACAGAAGGATGGGACACAACTAAAATAACATGAGAGTTACCGCCCTCAAATCTCGATGAGAGAGGAGAAGAGAGTGTGGGGTAATACTTGTATTTGTTTATCTTATGAAGCTAACTCCAATAGCAACTACTGCATTGATCTTTTTACTCTTCCTTTTATTTTAAATATTTTTTGTTTATAGTATTTGCAAATGCTGGCATTTTTTGGATTAATTTTTGTTTTAAATTGTAAGGCATTAATATTACAAGATGTAAAATTTAATTTTGACCTTTGCCTCTCGCCACCCTTGGTTGAATTTTGCAAGGACAAGGAAATACTTTGTACTATGGAGCAGAAAATAAAGGAGTTGGATAGTGATATTCTTGTTTCTGAAGTTTTTGTTCCTAATTCTACAAGTTCTTCTGAATTTATAGTAGGCCCGCGCTTCAGGGAAGGATTTCCTCCGGTGATCGAGCCATTTTATCCATTAACATAAGGAGATACTTCTTCTACACTCTCGGCAACCTGGTTGTCACCAAAGGAAAACATGGAGGTCATGGCCAAATGTAACTAAATGATGATTGATTGGGTTGATCGACTAAGAAGGTAAAATGGGAGATGTGGAGAAGGCTTGTATATATGCTGCCATCCAGTTATCTAAAATTTACATTACCTCATGACAATGGTCTTATCTATGCTGCTTTGTGATTTTGGTCAATCTCAGGTAACTCCTCCCATTTTACCTTTGGCATGATGGGTCCAATTGTATTGAACATTATTGTTGCTCTGATAGGGCTTAGACATCATGGTGAAGAGATTAGTGCAATCCTCGACATCCCAAATTCAACCTTTACTTTGCATAAGAGTGAGAAATATAAAACAATATCTTATGAGGAGTTTATCAAGGTCAACAGAGAAAGAGAGAGGATGTAATGGAGGATGAACATATCTCTTTCCTAACTATGTGTTCTTCAAGTACATCTTTTCCAATTGTTCATTAAGGGTAAAAATGTAATATAACCAATTAGCCACTGTTCTTTCTTCGGTCATGAAGATTGTTGTGTCTCATTTTGTATTATCTCATCTATATAGAGGTTGTAGAAATTTAGTCACCATAGAGTTTTGTCCTTCAGGAGGTCCCTTCTGGATCCTATAGCTATATTCCTAAATCTAACCTTTGTCTTATGATTATAAAATTGTCAAACTTTTGGGATTGCCCTGGCTCAAGGCAAGTTAAAAAAATAGCTTTTGAGAATTTTTTTAATTCTTCTATTCATGCCCCTCCAGAACTCCTAGCATGTTTACTCTATTTTCTCCTGAATGGTTGAGATTGCCACTGCATCATATATCTCTTAAGCAAGAGCTAAATGACATCTGGTCCAATTTCCTTATTGCTCGAGACCTCTAGTATGGCCTTACATTGGGCAATTCAAGTGTTGGCAAAGCTGGAGTGGAGTATTACTCTCCTAATCAATTAGCATGACAGTTTGGCATCACACAAACAAAGCCTCTCCCTCCTTATTAGTCAGTCAATACTTCATCACTCGGTAGGATTATTTTCGATTTAGTAAATTGTATTCAAGAAGTGGATTCAAGGTTTGTTTAATTAAAGAGAAATTTTCAGTTGTGCAATTTCACACAAATCCAAAATCTACGCCATCCTTTGAGTCCTAGTGGTGGACTTATATATGTGAAACTTGGACTGAATCAACTGAGGAGATCCTAGATAGGATTATTACTGGAGAAGCAACCAAGAAAATGAGGAACAAAGGTATTGTATGAAACTTATGAAGGCAAAAGTTTCATACAATACCTTTATTCCTCATTTTCTTGGTCGCTTCTCCAGCAATAATCCTATCTAGGATCTCCTTAGTTAATTTAGTCTGAGTTTTACGTATATAAGTTGACCACTAGGACTCAAATAATGGAGATTTTGAATTTGCATGAAATTGCACAACTGAAAAATTTCTCATCAATTAAACAAACCTTGAATCCACTTCTTGAATACATATTACTGAATTGAAAATAATCCTACCGAGTGATGAAGTATTGAATGACTGATAAGGAGGGAGAGGCGTTGTTTGTGTCATGCCAAACTTTCATGTTAATTGATTTAGAGAGTCATACTTCACTCCAGATTTGCCAATACTTGGATTGCCAATGCAAGGCCATACTCGAGGCCTCAGGCAATAAGGAAATTGTACCATATGTCTATTTAGATTTTGCTTAGAAGATGTATGATGCATCGACAATCTTAACACTTTAGGAGAAACTAGAGTGCACAGGCTAGAGTCCTGGAGGAGCATTAATAAAAGAATTGAAAGCATTCTCAGAAGCTATTGTGTTTTAACTTACCTTGAGCTAGGGCAAGCCTAACAACTGGACAATTTTGTTACTTATAAGGCAAAGGTTAGATTCAGGGAAATAAGATTGCACCTAGGGCTGCATCTAGGACTTCATGCAGCACCAAAAATCTATGATAACTAAATTTGTATAGCCTCTATCTTCTTTCCCAAAGCAAGAGCAAAGGCTAATTGTCTATATTCCATTGCTACCCTAAATGAAACATTGTAAAAGAGGTACTTGAAAAGCCACATAGTTAGGAAAGTGATATGTTCATAGCCAGGGATTGTTGTGCTGACATCTTATTTATCCATGCAACATCAATTCTACTATATACATGTTCATTTGCCTGGGTGAAGTCCCTTCCTCTTGTATGTAATTTAGATAAGTTGCAATCAATCAAACATTCTCTAAAGCCTTTTGTTTCTGCAGCATGCACTTGACTACCAATAAGTCTGTCTTCTTGTGTTAGAATAGAATTGAAATCCCTCACAATCAACCATGGCTCAGTTATATGTGTCACGCCCCGAGCCTACACCCTGGGTGGGACCGGCACTCGAAGACCATTGCTGGCCCCAAGCGAACCCTCGGCCTGGCTACTTGACTCAGCGGAAAACTTAACAAAATAACTCCACGCAATAAAAGGTCATAAAACAAACTAAAAGATAAAATCTGGCCAAAAGGAAATTAATGTCTCAAAATAGAATATTTATATACATAGATGAGAGACTCAATACTAACTGACTAACTGACTGTCTATGAAGCCTCTATAACACTGAGATGGATGTTGGGACAGACCCCGCAACATCCTAATAAAGCAAAACTAGGAAAAACAAAATAACAGAGTCCTCTGGAATGCAAAGAGGCTCACCACCGACTCTAGAGTGCTCAACTGGATCAACGGTGTGCTGGATGCTGATCTTGGGTACCTGCGTTTGCATCATCATAAGATGCAGGCCAACTGGCATCAGTACATTAAATGTACGAGTATGCGAGTTGGAAAGCTAAACAACAACCTAAGCTTGAAAGGAGTACAAAGGAACACTTACCTTGGCTCTGTTCAACTCATGAATAACTGAACTCAATATAAAGCAATAAGACACATGCAATATATAAAACTTGTAAAATAGTGTAAACAACTTAGTTCGTTAAAGATAAAATGATAACAAACTCAACTTTACTTATATAAAAGTAATATAACTTTAGTGGGAGATTCTTTAACCGATAACCACCACTATGAGCCCTAGTGATGATACAACGTTTTACCTCACGTTACCCAAGGACCATCCTATACCTTGCCGTGATATAGGACCTTACTTAACTTAGTGGATCCACTACCTTAACTTACGTGATCATCTAAAAAGAATGACCCGTTAAGTCCCATGTTGGCAACATGGTTCTTATGGAGAGTTGAGTTAATATGAACTCGTGTCCCCAATTCGGTGCTCAATACTACTCCCAAAAATACTTTAGCTCATAAGTGTTTTAAACACATCTTTCTTTATTTTGAGATAATTACTCAAAGTTTAGCCCACAGGCTCTCTTGGAAAGCATAGATCCTTTCTTACTCAAATGTGAACATTTATAAACTTCTTTGGGAATACTTCGTTCCCTAATAACTTTTGAGAAATGAACTCAACTCTATACTCTCTACTTTGTTTGAAACTTGAGCCTTAAAACGAAGTTTAAACGTTTAGTAAAGACTCTTGAAAATTTTTAAAAACTTGCATCCTAACTTCTAGACTTGACTCTTAACTTCACTTGACTTTGATCCTAACTTTCCTCGAATTGAATTATGGATTCAAGGGTAATGATCTCATGTTTATGGATGAGTTTGATTAGCTAAACTTGAGAAAATTTACGAAAACACCGTCTTGGAACAAGTCCGCGACGCGGAGATGCTCATAAATAAAAGCTCGCAAAATTGATTTTTGAAACAGTAGAGTCCGCATCCTATACGCGATGCGGAGAAGATTGTTGTTCACAGGGGGAACAAGTCCGCGACGCGGACTTGTTTCATGCAAGCTGCCCTACTTTTCTCCTTCATTTTTCTAACTCTAAACCCTTTTAACTTCAAAGGTTCTTTCCCCAAACACTTGGGATCATTAAAACCCTTAATACATAATAGATTAAACTTAAATTTTCACCCGGAAACATGTACCAAACCAATAAGAAACTTTAACAACACAACCACAAGAATTCAACAACCACAACCAATCTTTTCCTCGAAATTAAAGCGAGTTTGGCGTGTGGGGGAATGAACCAACCCAACACAATGATCTCACATACCTTAATAGGGATCACCCCCGACAAAAACCACGACGATCTTGTCGAACCTTGCTTTTTCTTCTCTTTCTCCTCTTCTTTCTCTCTTCACTCACAAACCCTCACTCTCACTTTTCAAAAGGGAAAACTGATTTAAAATCAGTCCAGGCCCTTAATATAACCAAAATAAATGGTTAGGGAAAAGACCAAAATACCCTTACAAATTCGGACTAAACTGCCCTATGCCAACAACTCAACTTCCAAAGGGCATATCTCACTCATACGAACTCGAAATCGAGCAAACTCGGTGGCGTTGGAAAGATCATTCCAAGAGCTTTCCAAACTTAACTGTAAATACACCTAAATCATCATGAGATAGGAGTTATGACTGTTCAAAGTTGACCAAAAACTCATTTTTTTCCATACTTAACCAAATTTCCAGATTTTGAATTCTTTCCAAAAATGACTATTTCCAATTTCAAGCTTCTTCATTGTTATTTCAAATTGTAAGATGTCACAATATCTCCCCCTTGGAAACATTCGTCCTCGTATGAGATTACTCTTACTAGGCTAAGGGTGTAACATCAAACTCAAACACCCAACAAGCAACCATGCAAACAACAATAACAACATGCTCACTATAATTTAAAGAGCACTAAGAAGGAAATTAGTACCTTGATCTGCATATCCTCTGGATTCAAAGAGATATGGATATCTCTTCTTCATGTCCTCTTCGGCTTCCCAAGTAGCTTCCTCAACAAATTGGTTCCTCCAAAGACCTTGACCGATGCTACATCTTTCGTTCTCAACCTGCGAACTTGGCGATCTAAAATATGAACAGGAATCTCCTTATAAGATAAGCTATCCTTGATCCTAATATTTTCAGTTGGTAGATCAATGAAGGATCGCCTATGCACTTCTTCAACATGGAGATGTGAAATACCGGATGAACCGCTGCTAATTCTTGTGGTAGCTCCAACTCATAAGCAACATTGTCAATCCTCTTGGCTATGCGGTAAGGTCCAATATACCGGGGACTAAGTTTCCCCTTCTTACCAAACCTTATAACCCCCTTCATGGGTGAAACCTTCAGATATACCCAATCATCTACTTCGAACTCTAACACCCTTCTCCTAACATTAATGTAGGATTTTTGACGACTCTGTGCCGTTTTCAACCTCTCTTGAATCACTTTCACCTTTTCCATAGCTTGGTGAACTAAGTCTGGTCCTATGCTTCACTGACTTCAAACCATCCAATAGGAGATCTACATCTTCTCCCATAAAGAGCTTCATAAGGAGCCATTTGGATGCTAGAGTGATAACTGTTATTGTAGGCAAACTCAATGAGAGGTAGGTGATCATCCCAATTACCTTTGAAATCAATCACACAAGCCCTCGACATATCTTCTAAAGTCTGAATAGTGCGCTCTGCTTGCCCATCAGTCTGAGGATGAAAGGCAGTACTTAAGTTCACACTTGAACCCAAGCCTTTCTGAAAAGATTTCCAGAACTGTGCAGTAAATTGTGCACCTCTATCTGAAATAATGGAGACTGGGACTCCATGAAGTCTAACTATCTCTTGAATATAGATCTTAGCATAATCTTCTATTGAATAGGTAGTCTTTACTGGTAGAAAATGGGCTGATTTTGTCATTCTGTCGACAATCACCCAAATAGAATCATGTTGTCTGCGAGACCTTGGGCGGGACTGGCACTCGAAGACCATTGCTGGCCCCAAGCGAACCCTGTGATGAAATCCATATTGATCATCTCCCACTTCCATTTCGAAAATTCTATATTTTGAGTCAAACCACCGGGCCTTTGGTGTTCAACTTTCACTTGCTAGCAATTTGGACATTTAGTAACAAATTCAGCAATGCTTTTCTTCATGCTATTCCACCAATAAACTTCTCTCAAGTCACGATACATATTTGTGGAACTCGGATGAATGGAATATCTGGAGCTATGAGCTTCCTCCATAATCTTCTCTTGGAGTCCATCCACCATAGGTACACACAATCTACCTTGATATCTCAGTACACCATCTCCCCCTTGTTCAAAAGCTAATACTTTTTGCTTTTGAACATTTGCCTTCAACTTAAGCAAAATGGGATCTTGGTCTCGTTTCTCTTTCACTTCTGACACTAATGATGACTCGACCCCGTTCGCCACCGCTATTCCTCTTTCTGCGGAATCTATAAATCTGACTCCCAAGCGTGCCAGTCTGTGCACATCTTTTGCTAACCCTCTCTTTCCTTCTTCAATATGGGCAGTGCTACCCATCGACAACCTGCTTAAAGAATCAGCAACAACATTAGCCTTACCTGGGTGGTTAAGAATACTCAGGTCATAATCCTTGAGTAATTCTAACCACCTCCTCTGTCTGAGATTAAGCTCTTTCTGAGTGAGTACATATTGAAGACTCTTGTGATTAGTGAAAACATCAACATGCACACCATACAAGTAATGACACCATATTTTCAAAGCAAATACTACAACAGCCAACTTTAAGTCATGGGTTGGGTAGTTCTTCTCATGAACCTTCAACTGTCTGGAGGCATAAGCTATAACCTTGCCATTCTGCATTAAGACACAACCCAAACCAACTCTAGATGCATCACAATACACTACAAAACCTTGAATACCTTCTGGTAAAGTCAAAACTGGCGCAGTAATCATCCTCTTTTTCAATTCCTGAAAGTTTTTCTCACAAGCTTCAGACCATTGAAATTTCACTGTCTTCTGAGTCAATTTGGTCAAAGAAGATGCAATAGACGAGAATCCCTCTACAAACCTTCTATAATAGCCAGCTAAACCCAAGAAACTCCTAATATCCGTTGGAGATGTGGGTCTAGGCCAATTCTGCACGGCCTCAATTTTCCAAGTATCAACTTTAATTTCATCACCAGACACAATGTGGCCTAGGAATGCCACCGACTCAAGCGAAACACACATTTAGAGAACTTGGCATACAACTCCTTATCTTTCAAAGTCTGAAGAACTATTCTGAGATGACTAGCATGATCTTCTTCATTCTTTGAATAGATTAGTATGTCATCAATGAAGACGATAACAAACATATCTAAAAAGGGTTTGAAGACTCTATTCATAAGGTCCATGAATGCTGCCGATGCATTATTCAAACCAAAGGACATGACCAAAAATTCGTAATAACCATATCTGGTTCTGAAAGTTGTCTTTGGAATAGCATATTCCCTTACTCTTAATTGATGATAGCCCGACCTGAGGTCAATTTTCGAAAAACAGGTGGCACCCTGAAGCTGATCGAAAAGATCATCAATCCTCGAAAGAGGGTAGTTATTCTTGATGGTAACCTTGTTCAACTGACGGTAATCTATACACATCCTAAGGGGGTTAACCATCTTTCTTTCTCACAAACAAGACCAGAGCGCCTTAAGGTGAGACACTTGGTCGAATGAAACCCTTATCTAGGAGATCTTTCAACTGCTTTTTCAACTCTTTCAACTCTGCTGGTGCCATTTTATATGGCGGAATAGAGATATGACGGGTATTAAGAATGAGATCTATGCCGAAATCTATCTCTCTCTCAGGAGGAATTCCAGGTAGGTCATCAGGAAAAACTTCTGGAAACTCTCTTACTATAGGAACTGACTGAGTAGGAGGTATCTAAATAATAGAGTCATTTACTCGGACTAAGTGATAGACACAACCCTTCGAAACTAACTTTCTCGCCTTAAGGTACGAAATAAAATGACCCTTAGGCACTGTCGAACTACTACCCCACTCTATGACTGGCTCATTTGGAAACTGAAACTTGACCACTAAAGTTCTACAATTTAATGATGCATAGCAGGCAAGAAGCCAGTCCATACCCAGAATGACATCGAAATCTACCATGTCTAACTCAACCAAATCAGCCATGGTGCTCTTATGATTGATGTAAATGGGACAATCACGATAGACTCTTTCTGCTAAAATAGACTCCCTAACAGGTGTAGAAACACAAAATGGTTCACAAAGCCTTTCAGGAAGAACATCAAACTTATTTGCAACATAAGGAGTTACAAAAGATAAACTTGCTCCTGGGTCTAGCAAAACATACACATCAAAAGCAAAGACTTTGATCATACCAGTGACAACATTTGGAGAGTTCTCTTGCTCATGGCGACTGGTGATTGCATAGAGGCGGTTTGCTCCTCCGCCAGTAGAAATAGCTCCTCTAGGTGCCGTCCTATTTGGGGGAGCAACTGATGAAGATTGGGCCCTATTGCCTAGATTTACACTACCATGCCTGTTCTTAGGGCACTCCTTCATGAAGTGACTCTCTTATCCACACTTAAAACAACCTGTCTGGCCATCACGACATTTACCTGGGTGGGTTCTACCACACCTAGCACATGCAAGAATCAAACTACCCCCTTATGCCACACTACTTGAAGATTGTGTTGGTCTAGCCTTGAAGTCCTTCGAATTCTGGCCATTATGTTCACCACTGTATCTGGGTGCAGGTGCCCTAGCAGATGATGGAGCAGGTCCCTTTTGCCTTTGCTGAAAGGACGGACGGTTCGCATTATCTCTCTACTGTCCGGACTCATTTTCGGTCTTATCTTTCTTATTTCTAAACTCTTCCCTGTCCCTCAGCTTCTCTTCCTCAACCTGCTGCACATAAACCATCAACATTGATATGTCCATGTCTCCAATAAGCATTGCAGCCCTACCTTCCTTACTCGACAGACGAGACAGCCCAGCAACAAACAAGCTCATTTTACTCCTCATGTCTACAACCATCTCTGGAGCACATGGGATAATTGGGTGAACTTCAACCCATACTCATAAACACTTAAAGAATCCTGTGTGAGGAACTCACGTACATTGGCCTCTTTCAATTCTCGAGGAAAGAAACGCCCCAAGAAAGCTTCCTTAAAACAGGCCTAACTCGCAGGTGGTGCATCCTCAGCTCTGTCCCCTTTCCACTGGTCGAACCAAGTTCTAGCAACATCCTTCAATTGATACGTAGCTAGTTCAACTCGCTCGGTATCTACCACATGCATCACATCAAAAATCTTCTTCAGCTCATCAATAAAGTTCTCTGGATCCTCAGTAGTGCTCGAACCCATAAAACTCGGAGGATTCATCCCTAAGAACTCACAAATCCTTGAAGTGTCAGCTCCTTCATGTCAAGCTCCCCTTTGCTGACCAATCTGATTAGTTACAGCTTGACTCAGTATCCTAATTGCCTCTTTGAACTCAACATTAGTAACTTCCCCTTGATGTTGCACTTCAGGTGCATAAAGTAACTCTTGCTCCTCAATATAATGCTTAGGAGGACGCCCTCTGCCAACTCTTCGCAGAGACATGACTTTCTGAAAACACGCACAAGCACGGATTAGAAAGAAACTTTTTAGAGATAAACTCTAACGCACGAGATGAGTGTGAAAGAAATGAGAAATCTTCCTAAGTGTTATAGCCTCCTAATTATAGATGTGGTGCGCTTCACATCGATAACTAGGACTCTACAAACACGGCTTCATAGACTTGCTAGGACTCTGGAACTCTGTGCTCTGATACCAAGTTTGTCACGCCCCCGAGCCTACACCCTGGGCGGGACTGGCACTTGAAGACCATTGATGGCCCCAAGCGAACCCTTGGCCAGGCTACTTGACTTAGCCGAAAACTTAACTCAACAGAATAACTCCATGCAATAAAAGGTCATAAAACAACCTAAAAGATAAAATCTGGCCAAAAGGCAACTTGTGTCTCAAAATAGAATATTTATATACATAGATGAGAGACTCAATACTAATTGACTGACTGACTGTCTATGAAGCCTCTATAACACTGAGATGGATGTTGGGACAGACCCCGCAACATCCTAATAAATCAAAACTAGGAAAACAAAATAACAGAGTCCTCCGAATTGCAAAGGGGCTCACCACTGACTCTAGAGTGCTCAATTGAATCAACGACGTGCTGGATGCTGATCCTGGGTACCTGCTCTGCATCATCATAAGATGCAGGCCAACTGGCATTAGTACATTGAATGTACAAGTATGCGAGTTGGAAAGCTAAACAACAACTTAAGCTTGAAAGGAGTACAAAGGAACACTTACCTTGGCTCTGTTCAACTCATGAATAACTGAAATCAATATAAAGCAATAAGATACATGCAATATATAAAACTTGTAAAATAGTGTAAACAACTTAGTTCGTTAAGGATAAAATGATAACAAACTCAACTTTACTTATATAAAAGTAATATAACTTTAGTGGGAGATTCTTTAACCGACAACCACCACTATGAGCCCTAGTGATGATACAACGTTTTACCTCATGTTGCCCAAGGATCGGACCATCCTATACCTTGCCGTGATATAGGACCTTACTTAACTTAGTGGATCCACTAGCTTAACTTACGTGATCATCTAAAAAGAATGACCCGTTAAGTCCCATGTTGACTACATGGTTCTTATAGAGAGTTGAGTTATTATGAACTCGCGTCCCCAATTCGGTTCTCAATACTACTCCCAAAAATACTTTAGCTCATAAGTGTTTTGAACACATCTTTCTTTATTTTGAGATAATTACTCAAAGTTTAGCCCACAGGTTCTCTTGGAAAGCATAGCTCCTTTCTTACTCAAATGTGAAAACATTTATAAACTTCTTTGGGAATACTTAGTTCCTTAATAACTTTTGAGAAATGAACTCAACTCTATACTCTTTAATTTGCTTGAAACTTGAGCCTTAAAACAAAGTTTAAACATTTAGTAAAGACTCTTGAAAAACTTTAAAAACTTGCTTCTTAACTTCTAGACTTGACTCTTAACTTCACTGGACTTTGATCCTAACTTTCCTCGAATTGAATTATGGATTCAAGGGTAATGATCTCATGTTTATAGATGAGTTCGATTAGGTAAACTTGAGAAAATTTACGAAAACACCATCTTGGAACAAGTCCACGACGCGGAGATGCTCCTAAATAAAAGCTCGCGAAATTGATTTTTGAAACAGTGGAGTCCGCGTCCTGTCCGCGAAGCGGAGAAGATTTTTGTTCACAGGGGGAACAAGTCCGCGACGCGGACTTGTTCCATGCAAGTTGCCCGACCTTTCTCCTTCATTTTTCCAACTCTAAACCCTCTTAACTTCAAAGGTTCTTTCCCCAAACACTTGGGATCATTAAAACCCTTAATATATAATATATTCAACTCGAAATTTCACCCGAAAACATGTACCAAACCAACAAGAAACTTCAACAACACAACCACAAGAATTCAACAACCACAACCAATCTTTTCCTCGAAATTAAAATGAGTTTGGCGTGTGGGGGAATGAACCAACCCAACACTATGATCTCACATACCTTAATAGGGATCACCCCGACGAAAACCACGTCGATCTTGTCTAACCTTGCTTCTTCTTCTCTTTCTCCTCTTCTTTCTCTCTTCACTCACAAACCCTCACTCGCACTTTTCAAAAGGGAAAACTGATTTACAATCAGTCTAGACTCTTAGTATAACCAAAAGAAATGCTTAGGGAAAAGATCAAAATACCCTTACAAATTCGGACTAAACTGCCCTATGCCAACTGCCCAACTTCCAAAGGGCATATCTCACTCATACAAACTCGAAATCGAGTAAACTCGGCGGCGTTGGAAAGATAATTCCAAGAGCTTTCCAAACATAACTTGAAATACACCTAAATCATCCTGATCTAGGAGTTATGACTATTCAAAGTTGACCAAAAACTCATTTTTTTTCCATACTTAACCAAATTTCCAGATTTTGAATTCTTTCCAAAAATGACTATTTCCAATTTCAAGCTTCTTCATAGTTATTTCAAATTGCAAGATGTCACAATATGATTGTTCAACTGGTGTAAATTAACCACATAATGTTATGAATGGGAATTGCACAACACTATGTTTTATATCCACCAACCCATTTATATGTTGATCTGATTTATCCATCCTACTAAAGTTAATTTTATTAGGTTTCAAAAGTACCTGGATTCTCCCTCTCACAGTGGTGTTTGCGTTGGTGCACCACTCCCAGCGTGGCATAAGTTTATTTATTATAAGAGTTGCTCTTTATGATCTAACTCTATGTTCACATATTATTATGAGATTCACTTTATTACTCCTTACAAATAGTTTTATCTCTTTATGCTTCACCTCTTGGATGATGTTACTATCAAAAATAGTTTTAGGCGGTATCTCCGTACTGTCCCCACCTGCTTCTCCACTCTATTGTCCATCTTCATAGTTAGCTTTCCCTTTGTTGGTATCTATATTTGTCCTCCTACCCTGGGTAGGTATGATACCTCTCCTTATAGAGGCTCTATGCCTAACAGTTTTCCATTCTCCCTGCTTTTGTGCTGCATCTTCTCAAAGTGATTTTGCACTTCATGAGGCTCAGTTATTTCTCGACCTATACCATTTCCCTTTTCTTTATCTCTCACTGTGGTAGGTTGTCATTCCTTCCTTTGCCCCTGAACCTAGCCATTATTCTGAACTTGTAGAGGTGCTGCTGGAGGCTGGGACACAACTAAAATAGTCATGAGAGCTGCCACCCTCAAATCTCTATGAGGAGAAAACAACATGGGGTAACACTTATGTTTGTTTAGCTTATGAAGCTAATCAAAAAGTAATTAACAGATTAAAGGAAAATCAGTTTGCTACTACGGTTATTTTCATTCCACTGAACAATCTATCCCTTGTCAATTTAATGCCTCGGTACAAGAAATTCCTTCCCAATCATCGGAAAATTTGGGTGAGCAACATGGGTATTCGAGGCAGCAACTAATGTCTATAGGGAATAACCAAAATGTTGATAAAAGTAAGATCTTAATTTATCAAATTAACTCTAAAAATTAATTGGTTATTTCTAATAAGAAGCAACAATGTGCGACAAGTGCTTTGAGGTAGGCAAATATAGTGATGAAGAGGAAGGGCAGGTCACGTCTCCTCCTTTACACAACAACATTTCAAGGATATATTCTAAGATACGAAAGCACCAATTCAAAGAACAGGCAAGCAATGCAAATAAATCAAGCCCAAGGTACACACATATACGAGGCAAACACAACCACACTCAATATCTAAAGCATACAATGATACAATGTAAATGATGAGTGAAAGAAAGTAAGAAGTACGAAAGAAACCTTGGGCTGCCCGGAATGGTATCTCAAACTTATCAATAATGTACCAATAACACGGATACATGTCAACGGGCCTCCCTAAATGATACATCGAACTTATCTGTAGTATACCAGTACCCCATATATATGTCAACGGGCTGTCCGGAATGATACATTGGAATTATCAACAAGTACATATAGTAAAATGTAGCCCAGAACTAAGTTGACGGGCCTCCTGGAATGATACTTCATACTTATCAATATAAAAGTAGCCAAAATTACGGACAAATCATGTAAATGAGTATTTCCTTTCTATTTAGATCATGGAGTCTCAAGAACTACTAAATTACTCTTATAAACCCCCATTTTTATCATTTTCAAGGCTTTAACAAACATAAGGAAAATAATGTAACTTTCATTCTCAAATATCATCACAAATCCCAAACCTTAACATCAGAACCAAAACCCATCAAACACACATTCGGGTATTCCCATCACAACATAGATGTACTAACCTAGAACTCCAACTAGTCCAAGTTCATGGCCTCGGTCCCAACAATCAATATCAACATAGTTTATAAGCTCAAAAGTACCACAGAAGCAACCAAGAAATTCAAAACAAGCAAAACACGTGGCAACCTAAGTTTCATGCCACCTAGAAGCCATTTCTAAGGATACTACACAATACAACCCACAAGTATCAACCTAGACTTAGGCCTTCCGTCTAAAAACTACACTAAGCAACTCATCAACGAATATAAATCGACTAAGGATCAAGTAAGCTTAAACTAGTATGAAATTCCAACCTACTTATGCAATAATACTTAAAATATAATCAATCTAAATGAGCTAAGTCTAAGTAAAGGGAAACAATTACCTACTAACCTGCTTGTCTAGAATATCCACATGTTCCTCCTTAAAACCCAAGGACAGATCAAGATGAACGAAATTCCACAAAAATACGTGAGACTCATCGAAAGCATATCGTCTCAACATAGAGACATGAAACACGTGATGAACACTCGAAAGGGTTGGAGGCAAGGCTATTTTATAAGCCACCCCTCCTATCCACCTTAGAACCTGAAACATATTGATGAACCTGGAGCTAAGATTGTTCCTCCTTTAGAACCTCATCACTCCCTTCATGGGAAACACCCATAGAAATATCCGATCACCAACCATGAATTCTAAGGGCCACAATTATTTATCAATATAGCTCTTCTACCTACTCTTGCAGAAGGGAGTCGCTCCTGGATCACACAGACACTATCCATAGAATCATACAATAAGCCGGTTCCCCACGGTCTAACCTCAAAAGTATATAACTAGCCCATCGGAGAATGAAACCTCTTACCATGTAACTCCTCGAATAGGGCCATCTGAATACTCGAATGATAGCTGTTATTATATTCAAACTCTGCCAAAGCCAAGAACCGATCTCACTGACCTCTAAAAATCTATAACATAGGCCCGAAGCATATCTTCCAAGACCTGAATAGTCCTCTTGGGCTGAGCATCGGTTTAAGGATGAAAAGTTATACTAAGCTCAACTTGGGTATCCAACTCTCTCTAAATAGACCTACACAAATGTGATGTGAACTGAGTGCCATGATCTGAAATGATAGACACCTGCACCCATGCAAATGGACAATATTTCTACTGTAAATTTGCTAAACCTCTCCGAACTGTAGGCATTATGAACCGGTAGAAAGTGAACAAACTTGGTCAATCGATATACCATGACCCAAATAAAATCAAAACTCCAGAAAGTACATGGTTATGCAGTGCCATTTCCACTTCGAAATGGGTAACCGCCAGGTCAAACCACATGGTTTCTGGTGCTCCTATTTCACCCGTTGATAGTTCAAGCACCTAGCCACGAGCACCATAATGTTCATCTTCATCCCACACCACTAGTAGTTCTACCTCAGATCATGAAACATCTTCACAGAATTAAGATGAATAGAATATCTAGAAAAATTGAACTTATACGAAGACTAACTGTAGGGAACTCTTATGGAAAAAAACCCCACTATACCACACTCAAAGAAACCCCAACTAGAAGCAAAACTGTTCAGCTAACTTGGTTGAGTTTGATTGGCCACCACAACCTCAATACGCCAAATGTGCACCCCAAGAAGTCATAACTGGAGCCTGGCCCATCTAACCACTAACATCTGCAGTACCACCATTTTTGAGTTATAGAGCTCCCCAAACTAGTTTATTAGGCTGAGACTGTTGCGGGTAGCTTCTACCCAAAGACCCTCTACCATGGAACTGAGACCCGCTGAAACCACTTGACAATAAGGTTTATTGTTGCTACCTCCATAGTCCTCATGATGGATCCTCTCAAAGGTGTGTGTATGTTTAAATATCTAAAGAAAAGAACAAATCAATGCCACTATCTGCTATGTAGCCAACCGAAGTGGAAATGAGAACCTTCTAAAAAATATGTACACCCTTTTGTGTATTGTCGGCATAACATAGTCGCATGTCTGACCAACTCATGAAATCACATCTCATACTCTACAATTGACAATGATCCTTGAGTCAAGTCTATGAACTCATCCCGTAATCTCTGCCTCAGGTTTCAAGGTACATACTTCTCTAAGAAAGACTCAAAAAACTAAACCCAAGTCATTAAAGGCTACCTGACTGGCCTGCACTCAATATAGGGCCTCCATCACTACTTTGTTAACCAATCTAACTAAAAATAGTGTAATCAACCCCGTGAGAATCCTCTAAACCAAGGTTATGAAACCTCTCCTGACATATGACTAGAAATTGTAGGCATACTCTCCCCTGACACCTGTGAACTTGAGAGGACCCAAGTTGATGAACTTTTTTTTTTATATCTTTCGATCCTCAAACTACATAGCCGATCTAACTGCCATAGATAGATCAAATGTTGAAATTGGCTTAACCACTAAACGAGGAGTCGTAATAGTATGGTGTGCCCATGGAATTTGAACACCATATGCCCCTGCCTAGGCTGAAGTCTGAGCCTCGTCTTAAACTTGGGTCCACTTGAATTGCTAGGCAAAGTCCCTGCCTGTGAAATACCCTACATGAAGCTGAGGTCCTTGGCCAAAGAATCCTGAAGAACTAGCGTGGCCACGAATCCTGGTGGAGGCTGGCTAGCCTCACACCATCTGGCCAATGTTGAACATACTCAACCTTTATCTCGGACTCTGGTGATAGTGCCCACTCTTAGTCTCAAGTTAGTGTGGCTGCCTATACTCTACCTCGACCTTTAGGTCAGCCTCGACCTCTACCCTTATCAGGGGCTCCATTTGGAGGTGGGAGGCTCTCACCTATCCGCGGACGACCTCATCCTAGCCATCTGAGAAAGAGTGGAACAAATAGAGTTTAGATATTGTTACAATCACGAATGCATGATACGAAATAAGTACAATGAAGTATTCCTAAGAACGCCCTATAGTCTCTTGAAAATTGGATACTGATGTCAGCGTATCGATCCGTAAGACTCTACTAGGTATTTGCTCTTGTAATGGCAAGACCGATAAGCCTAAAGCTCTAATAACACATTGTCATGACCCAAAATTGGGCCATAATGGAGCCTACTCGAGGGTTATAGTAGGCACCATCATGACCCAATTTCAGGTCTCAAAACTTGCCCAACCACATTTGGAAGCGTGTCATCCAACACAACACCACACAAAATCTACAAGACAGCTATGGGAAGGGGAAAGATAGCACACAAAAACCCATAAATGACCTCAAGAGTCATTTCAGAATTGAGCCTTGCAACTCATATTTTTGTTCCTAGAAGTGCCAAATTAGCAACACATGGAAAGGCTTTGCCATCAACTCATGTTTCTACAATTTTAAGTGATCATTTGGTGAGTTTCGATGTGAAAAGTTTAGTTTTCTAACACCTATTTACACTAAGAAATAACTATAAGTTGGTGGTAGTAGTCATTTCTCTCCAGATAGATTTGATAACCTACAAGATGAGGACATCTTTAAGGAAGGTGAGAAGAGAATGTGTTGGATCATTGTTTTGCAAATACCGCTAGGAATGTAAATATTTTTTTTGGGCAACAATGCAATAACAAAAATAAACATGAAAGAAAGACTAGTTTGGATGGCAAGAGGACTAGGAATTTGTTCTAAGTCACCTTTCAATACGATTGGCAAATTAAACAGAAGCATACGACAATATCAACAACTTCAACAAGATCCAATAAACACAAGAAAATGTGATGAACTATCAAGAGCTATTGGACAAATTGAAAGAAGAAGGCAGAAGAAAAATAATCTAGGTTACTTTAGAAGAGCAATCTATTCTTTTTAGTTCATCCATTTGTAAAAGAAAGTTTGAGTTTGATAACTCAACTTTCTTCTTGGCTTTTATAACTTTGCATACTTAGGCATTCTCATGTAATAAACTCTATGATGGTCATTGAATACCTAATTTTCTCTAATTCTTATTTTCTTCATGTTTGTTATATTTAGAGGTTCATAACCTCATTAGGATTGGTAAGTAAAGTCTAGCCCCCAATATTTGTACTTATCCAATGGAGGATTTTTATCTTATTAATAATAAAATACCGCTAGACGCATTGTCTAGTGGTATAAATTAAAAAAAAACTCATTTTCTTATTATTATAAAAGATTAAAAAGTCGTTTTAATATTTTAAAAAAAATTCTTGTATAGTGACTTAGTAATACATTAAATCTTCTTTTGATGAAGTTTTATTTCGATATCTTAAGTTATAATTAATTCTAATTTTTAATGATAGTGTCATGCCCCGAGCCTACACCTTGGACGTGGCCGGCACTCGAAGACCATTGTTGGCCCGCCTGGCTTTCTTAACTCAGCTGAAACCTAACTCAATAGAATAACTCAATACAATGAAAGGTCATAAACAACTCAACTGATAAAATCTGGCCAAAAAGCCAACTCGTGTCTCAAAATAGAATATTTATATATATATACACATAGATGAGAGACTCAACACTAACTGAATGACTGTCTATAAAGCCTCTATAATACTGAGATGGATGTTGGGACAGACCCCGCAACATCCTAATAAAACAAAACTAAGAGAACAAAATAACAGAGTCCTCCGAAAAGCAAGGAGGCTCACCACTGACTCTGGAGTGCTCAGCTGGGTCAACGGCGTGCTAGATGTTAATCCTGGGTACCTGCGTCTGCATCATAATAAGATGTAGGCTAACTGACATCAGTACATGGAATGTACGAGTATGCGAGTTGGAAAGGTAAGCAACATAGGCTAGAAGGAAATCTGGAAAAACTGAATAACTTACCTGGCTCAACTCAACTCATCATGACTGACTCGTTTCAATATAAAGCAATTTAAAACCAGTGAAATATAAAGAAAAGTTGTTTAAAACATGCTATAAACTCTGTGTCTATACAAAGATACCATAAGCTTGAGATGTATGTAGAAATACAAATGAACTGATGTATATCAAAATACAATAATTGTTGTGGGAGTTTCTCTAACCGACAACCATCACATAAGAGCTATAGTGATGATACAACGATCAACCTCACGCTGCCAGCGCATCCTATACTCGGCCAAAGGTATAGGACCTGAACTGCCTAATGGATCCACTAGTCTAATTTGAAAGGGATTCATCTAAAAAGTATGAACCTCTTTTACCCATGATGGCTACATGGTTCTATGGGGGTTGTGGGTTCTTTGAACGCTCCCCTATTTCGGTGCTCAATACTACTCCCAACATATACTAGCTCTTATAGTTTTTAAAACTTATTTCTTCCTGCTGATTTGAGATAATTACTCAAAACTTAGCTCAAAGGCTATCTTGAAATTCTCAATTTCCTCTCTTGCTTCATTTAGAAAGAGATTACTCTTTTTTCTGGAAAACTAGCCCGAAGGCTCTTTGGAAATCTCAGTTTCCAATCTTGTTTAAAATGTGAAAACATTCCTTTAAAACTTCTTTGGGATTACATGGTTCCCTAATAACTTTTGAGGAAAGAACTCAACTTTATACTCTTGGCTTAACTTGAAACTCTATACTCTTTACTTAACTTGAAACTTGAGCCTTAAAATGAAGTTAAAACGTTCAATGAAGACTCTTTGAAAAACTTTAAAAACTTGCTTTGACTTGCTTCTTAACTTCTAGACTTGACTCTAATTTCACTTGACTTTGATCCTAACTCGCCTTGAATTGGATTATGGATTCAAGGTATATGATCACATGTTTATGGATGAGTTCGGGATGTCTAGATGTACCTTAGAGTGTTGAAAACAACTATAAAACATAGGTACATTACCAAGGAACATGTATGAAAAAGTGGGGAATGAATGGGAAAATTTGGCGTCCTTAGCGCTCTAAGAGGCACGGAGCGTCAGACCTCAGAGGGGACTGCTGGGCGCTCTGCTAGGCATGCCGCCCCAAGGGATGGACTTCAGAGTCCCTTTTGGGGTGTGCTGGCTGGCGCGACGCCCCAGCCCTTTTCCCCGAAAATTTAACTTTTCTCCTTCATTTTTCCAACTCTAAACAACCTTAACTTCAAAGGTTCCAGCCCCAAACACTTAAAATCAGAAATCCCCTCAATATACAATGGATTCAACTCGAAATCACAACCGGAAACATGTACCAAGACAACAAGGAACTTCAACAACACAACCAGCAACTTCAACAAACACAACCAACAACTTTAACAACACAACCAAATCTTTTCTCGGAATTAAAAAGAGTTTGGCGTGTGGGGGAAAGAACCAACCCAACACTATGATCTCACATACCTAGTAGGGATCACCCCCGACGATATCCACAACGATCTTTGACGAATCCTTGCTTGATCTTCTATTTCTCCTCTTTTTCTCCTCTTCACTCACAAACCCTCACTCTCACTCTTTTAAAAAGGGAAAAACTGATCTAAAATCAGTCTAACACCTTAATTTAACCAAAAGAATTGGTTAGGGAAAAGACCAAAATACCCTTACAATTTCCTGACGGACTTCCCTGCCAACTGCCCAACTTCCAAAGGGCATAACTCACTCATACGAACTTGAAATCAAGAAAACTAGATGGCTTTGGAAAGATCATTCAACGAGCTTCGGAAACATAACTGGAACTACACCTAACTCATCCTGAGCTAGTAGTTATGACTATTCAAAGTTGGCTAAAAACTCACTTTTTCCCATACCTAACCAAATTTCCAGATTTTTAAATTCTTTCCAAAAATGACTATTTCCCATTCTAAGCCTCTTCATAGTTATTTCAAATTGCCGGATGTTACAGATAGACTTCTTATAATCACTACAAAATTACCACTACATTTATTATACAATTAATTGAAATGACTTAATAGGAAAAGGGATAGGAGAAGTAAGGTATATATGCAGAATGAAAATTACTCTCACCTTAAGGTCGGATGTAAATTTAAAACTCTGTGGTTGGGAAGGAACTCTACAAGAAAGGAGGTCAAGAACATCTGGGTATCTCCACTTCTACTTCAGTCGGAAAAGAATAGTCAGAGAGGAAGAAAATGGAGGAAGGGGAAAGAGGATGAGGTCGGCTACTTATAGAGAGTTGCGAGCTCAACCACAAGACTAGAAACCTCTATTGTAACCACTTTTGGTAACCACTACTCCACCAAATTATATCTCTACAAAAGAAATTGAGGAAATCAGAAAATGAGGGAGAAGGAAAAAGAGCAAGATGTAAGAACCTACCTTTGTGAGCTGAGAAAGAGTGATAACATAACAAACAAGAGGAAGCTGTTGATGGATCCAGAGTGAAGGGAAGAGGAAAGTTGGGTTCCATAGTGCTCTTTGCGGCGACAAGGGGAGAAACAAAATGAGCTCAAATTTGGAAACCCTATCTTCGAGGGTTTTGTTATAGAAGTTGGTAGCTCCATATAATGGGTTGGGCCAGGTTTTCATTTTGTTTTTGGGCTAATCCAATTTTTGGTATTTTTTTTTGTGTATGGATTTATTTAATAATGAATAAAAGGAGCTACAAGCTCCATTATTTAATTGTTTTAAAAAAGTTCTCTCTCTAAACATATCAAATACTTGCAACTCACAATTTTGTTTACGCATAATATATATAGGTGTCATTTAACTTGGCCTCATTTCACATGTATGCCCTTCAACTTTTGATTTGCACGAGTAGGCACTTAAACTCGTATAAAGTTGAACAAGTAGTTACATGAGTCTTACGTGACATAATACACGTGGGACATCACGTATGATGCAAATAGCCATGTAAGATATCACGTAAGATGTGTGCATCTATTTGTTCAACCTTATACAAGTTTAAATGTCTACGTGGGCACACCCAACGTGGGAGGGCATAAACAGAGGCGGACCCACCCTTACCCAAGGGGTGTCAAGCGACACTCCTTCACCCAAAAATTACATTGTATATAGAGGTCAAGTTTTGGTTTAATAAATAAATATATACAAGTATTGACACCTCTTGACATAAGTTAAATGTTTAGTCTAGTGGTTTAGGTGTTGTGTGTTTTAATCCTACTAGCCCCATAGTTAGATTTTTTGTTACAGCTATTTACAGCCCTTAATGACAATTTTGGGTCCACTACTGAGCATAAATATGAGTTAAGGTCAAGTTAAAGGTATATTTATATATTATATCTTTTGTTTATGTTGTATATCTATGATTTTGTGTGTGTGCATGGATTTAACGATCAATGTTAACCGCACTAGATTTTCATATTTATATAAGTTCATAATGTGGTTGTATACTAGACTAACTATGGGATAATGTTTTTGTATTTTTTACACTATGGTATGATTTCATTGGGTCATAATGGTATCCTTTAGATTTTAGAAAATTTATTGCCTAACATTTCCAAATATGACTTGTACATTACATTGTTATTTCCTTTGTTTCAATTTATGCAATATACTCTCTCTTTTAATCAGTTTTTTTTATGAAAACTTTTTCTATATTTAATAGTAACAATTTATGTCACGCCCCGAGCCTACAGCCTGGGTGGGACCGGCACCCGGAGACCATTTCTAGCCCCAAGCGAACCCTTGGCTTGGCTTTCTTAACTTAGCGGAAACCTAACCTAACAGAATAACTCAATGCAAATGCAAGGTTACAAAACAACTTAACTTATAAAATCTAGCAACTCAAATCTCAAAATAGAATATTTACATAAATACATAGATGAGAGACTCAAAACTAACTGACTAACTGTCTATGAAGCCTCTAAAATACTGAGATGGATGTTGGGACAGACCCCGCAACACCCTAATAAAACAAAACTAAGAACACAAAATAATTGAGTCCTTCGGAATGCAAAGAGGCTCACCACTGACTCTGGAGTGCTCAGCTGGATCAACGGCGTATTGGATGCTGATCCTGGGTACTTGCGTCTGCATCATAATAAGATGCAGGCCAACTGACATCAGTACATGGAATGTACGAGTATGCGAGTTGAAAAGCTAAACCACAACTTAAGCTTGAAAAGAGTAGAAAAGAACTCTTACCTTGGCTCTGTACGACTCATGAATAACTGAACTCAATATATAAAGCAATAAGACACATGCAATATATAAGGCTTGTAAAAATAGTATAAACAACTTAGCTTGTTAATGATAAAACAATAACAACTCAACTTTACTTATATAAAAGTAATATAACTTATGTGGGAGATTCTTTAATCGACAACCACCACTATGAGCCCTAGTGAAGATACAACGTTTTACCTAACGTTGCCCAAGGACCATCCTATACCTTGCCGTGATATAGGAAGCTAACTTTACTAAGTGGATCCACTAGCTTAATCTTACGTGATCATCTAAAAAAAATGATCTGTCAAATCCCATGTTGGCTCATGGTTCTTATGGAGAGTTGAGTTAATATGAACTCGTGTCCCCAATTCGGTGCTCAATACTACTCCAAAAATACTTTGGCTCATGCTTTTAAAACAACTTCTTTCTTTAGTTTGAGATAATTAGTCAATGCTTAGCCCAAAGGCTCTTTTGGAAAACATAGTTCCTTTTTTACTTAAATGTAAAAACATTTATAAACTAAAATGGGAATACTTAGTTCCCTAATAGCTTTTGAGAAATGAACTCAACTTTATACTCTTGACTTGACTTGAAACTCTTGACTTAACTTGAAACTCTTGACTTAACTTGGAACTCTACATTCTTTACTTAACTTGAAACTCTATACCCTTTTACTTGACTTGAAACTTGAGTCTTGAAATGAAGTTAAAACATTCAATAAAGACTCTTGAACAACTTTGAAAACTTGCTTTGACTTACTTAACTTCTAAGCTTGGCTCTAACTTCACTTGACTTCTAACTTCACTTGACTTGGAAACTAACTCTCCTTGAATCAGATTATGAATTCAAGGTGTTTGATCACATGTTATGGATGAGTTTGGTATGTTAAGATGTACCTTAAAGTATTGGAAACAACTATAAAACATAGGTAAGTGGGGAATGAAGAGGTGCGGAATGAAGGTAACGGGAAAGATTGGCGTCCTTGGCGCTCTAAGAGGTGCGGGGCGCCAGCCCTCAAACTTCAGAGGGGCCTGCTGGGCGTTCTGCCTGGCGCTCTGCCCCAAGGGGAAAGTTCAACGTCCCTTTTTGGGGTGCGCTGGCTGGCGCGACAGCCCAGCCCTTTTCCCCCAAAAATCCAACTTTTTCCCCTTGTTTCTTTCCAACTCAAAACCCTCTCAACCTCAAAGGTTCCAGCAGCAAAATCACAACCAAATCATGTCCCAAATCAACAAGGAACTTCAACAACACAACCAATCTTTTCTTGAAAATAAAACGAATTTGGAGTGTGGGGGAAATAACCAACCCCAACACTAAGGATCATAAAATCCCTCAACATACAAGAGATTCAACTCAAAAACACAACCAAATCATGTCCCAAATCAACAAGGGACTTTAACAACACAATTAACAATATCAACAACACAACCAACAACTCCAAACAACACAACCAATCTTTTCTTGAAAATAAAACGAGTTTGGTGTGTGGGGGAAAGAATCAGCCCATCACTATGAACTCACATACCTAGTAGGGATCACCCCCGACGATATCAACGATGATCTCCTTGCTTAATCTTCCCTTTCTCCTCTTCTTCTTCTCTTCTTTCTCTCTTATCTCCCAAGCCCTAACTCTCACTCTTTTAAAATGGGACAAACTGATCTAAAAATCAGTCTAACACAACAATATAACCAAAAGAATTGGTTAGGGAAAAAGCCAAAATACCCTTAAAATTTCCGGACGGATTTCACTGCCAACTGCCACACTTCCAAAGAGAATAACTCCCTCATACGAACTCGAAATCGAGTAAACTCGGTGATGTTGGAAAGATCATTCCACAAGCTTCGCAAACATAACTAGAACTACTCCTAAATCATCGTGAGCTAGGAGTTATGACTGCCCAAAGTTGGCCAAAAACTCACTTTTTCCCACACTTAACCAAATTTCCAGATTCTGAACTTAGCCAAATTTCCAGATTCTGAATTTTTCCAAAAATGACTACTTCCAATTTCAAATGTTACAATTTAGCTCCAAATTTTATTTTAATTACCCTTTAATCTTTATCATTAAGATTGAAACACTAAGATCATATCGAACTCTAGGTTTGTATATATTGGTATTTTAATCTTGTTATACAATGCATGTTCAACTTTATTTAGTACAAAGTGATTTCAGCATTAATAGCTCAAATTAATGTATAAATCACATATTCTTTATCTTTTTTATGCAATTGTTTTTTAGGATTTAATATTACATGTAAGTGTAGATATGAAGGAACATTGCGGGTGTGTTTGGTAGGAAGGAAAATGTTTTTTTCTCTAAAATGTAAGAGATTTTTTAATTTAATTTTGGCATAATACATAAATATATCATTTAACTTGGCCCCATTTCATATTTATGCCCTCCAACTTTGGATGTACACAAATAGGCAGTTAAATTTGTATATTTTGAACAAGTAAACACAAATCCTATGTGGCATAATATACGTAGGACACACATTGTCATGTAGGATGTCATATAGAACATATGTGTCGATTTGTTTAATTGTACACAAATTTAAGTGTCTATTTATACACACCCAAAATTGGAGGGCATAATAGCTCATTTTGATTTGTGATGTACCGTGTCTTCTCTCTAATTCTTACCAATTGTTATTAAAATATTGTGGTATAATTTTAGAATAATGTACTATCTAGTTCATTTAAAAATGATAATTGTTTGGGTCAGGCTTATCTTTGTATAAAATTTGATTTGTGATGATGATAATCAACTTCATCAATGAAGATTCTGCGTAATTTAGCATTAGCAAGTATACTTATTTGGTACGATGGAGGATTCTTAATAGTTTTCAAAATTTAGTCATGTTTCGTGTTTTTTTTATAAAACAAAAGTGAAATATATTTGTAAAACTACGATCCAACATATTTTCAACTCCAATCCAAACTTCACCCAAATTAATTCTTTTAAAAACTCTATGACCAAACGCCCACTAAATCACAAGAGCTTCAAATAAATCGTTTTAATCCCTTAAATTGTTGTGATACAATCTCTAATTATTTTTTGTATTTATACACAATTTAATAAAATATTTAAATTGATTGAGTGCCTTTCTAAGTGAAATATCAATAGTTAGGTGACTTTCTACGTGAAACATCAATAGTTGAGTGACTTTTGAGTTGTAAAACAAAGTTGAGTGACTTTCTAAGTGAACAACTCAAAGTTGAGTGACTTTCTAAGTGAACTATTCAAAGTTAAGTGACCATCTGAGATATTAAATTCTCCACTTCTCCTCTTTTTTCGGATCTGGAATCTAAATTTGTTTTTATAAATATATAATTATGTTCCTACGGGGTGAACATACAAATAAGAAACAATACAAGTAACTCATTAATTTAATAATTAGTAGTAGGAGTTAATTTTTCTAGTGCAATATGTATTAAATAATTATTAAAGAATAAGAAAAGACTAAGACTATTTGAATTGACTTATTTTATGTGTTTTTAAGTTAAAACAGTTTTGAACTACTTATAAAGTGTGGATAAATTTAAAAAGTATTTATAAGCACTTAGTTTTAAGTTAAAGCGATAAAAATAAAAATAACAATAGTAATACGGTTTGAAGAATTACATCATTATCACTAGGGGTAAGGATAAGATGATACATAAACCAAAATTGAAATTTTTCATACTGCCGTTTCGATTTGACAATTTTTTAAAAATGATATTCGGTACAGTATTCAATATTATTTATTAAAAAAAAACTAAAATATCGAATATCGTACTTTTAAGTCAAAATAGCTTTAAGCAATTTTATTGTATTTGAATAAAAAAAAATTATACATATTTATTATTTAGACCCATGTACAATCTGATCTTTTATTTCATAAAAAATATGCAATAGAGATCTTTAGATGCTTTCAACTTAATTGAAAATTTTCATTGTTTACATTCTTACTTCATACTATCTTGCTTTATGCTTCCAAACTTGTTGAGGCGATCCGACCCTACTTGGTATGAATCCAAAATAATCGAACTTTAATGTGGGTACTGAACACCAAATAAAAAAAAAAAAGTCCAAATCAACATTCTCCTCCACGCCTTATTTTCTCCAATTGTCCTCTTTTTTCGGATCTAAAATCTCAAACGTAATTTTTTTCATAAATATATAAAAAAACAATACAAGTAACTCATTAGTTGACCTTTCTTTGAGTGACACAAATCTCAATTAATTTATTAATTAGTAGTAGTAGTAGTTAATTTTTCTAGTGCAATATTAAGATTCCCATAAAAGAATAAGAAGAGACTTTAAAAAGCCTGTTTGGATTAAAATATTTTATGGTATTTGGATAAAATTAAAAAAATACTTATAAATATTTATTTTTTGGAATTAAAATAACAAAAATGAATAAAAAGCATTGAATTTTTAACTTCGACTTATAAGTTGGTAAGTCAAAAAGTCAATTCAACTGCTCTATTAGTATGATATAAAAGGTTTATAAATTAGATGGTGTCTGAAGACTTCAATCACCAAGTTTTAGCTTCCAATTAGGCATTGGGCTTAATCAGATAAATCCAAGTAAGTTTTATCTTCTTCTTTTTTCTTTTCTTAATTAATTCTTCATATGCTTATTAATTGAAAAGTTTTAAGATTGTACCCAGTTCCTCTCTATTCATAGACAAAATTATCTTTTATTTCATAAAAATATGCAAATAAAGTCCGACTATTCTGGATTTGCACTATGTAGGACCATTAGGAGAAAATGCTTCCTACCAAAAAAATTCCATATCCACTACACCAATATAGCATATCTATGTGATTTACGCAATAGAAATTGAGCTATAACGACTGCAAATTAGAGGAATAGAGGTGTATAGATGTCAATTTTATTTGAGTTTGGGTGTGATATTAGTGAGAAAAATGAGTCTGCTCCTACATGGCATTTAAAAGCAATTTAATATGACAATTTTCATACATAGTCATAGGCTCCTTCCAGATATATTACAAAACACAGTGGTAGATTGTATATTTATGAAACATAGCTATGATATGTATTAGTAAAATGTTGCAGATATACTATATAGGCTCGCAAGCGAAATAAACTGATATAATGTCTCTGTCTAATTGAAATCACGTGAATGCAAGATCAACTTACATATACTTCCATACACTTTACACATACAAAATTCTTATTAATTCCAAAGACATCCCTTTAGATTTGATTTCGTAACACTAACATCCGTTGTGGACTGTGGTTAACGGTATTATGCTTACCATCATTATTTTGATTTCTTTGGTAATAATTCTTTTAATCTGTTTATTAATATATAAAAAATTAATAATTTGACAAATTTTCCCTTATTACTAAAATGCTATACTAGTAATTAATTCTCATGAATATATATATATCTGCTAAAAATTCCTTTAAATGAAAAAGTATCTAGGTACGAACATGCCTATATACAAGCTAAACAAAATTACTAAGTACCTAATTACAATTCATTAACAAACTAGTACTCCCCTGTCTCAATTTATATGATGTACTAGTTTGACTAGGTACGGAGTTTAAGAAAGAAAGAAAAGATTCTTAAAATTTGTGGTATAAAATAAATGATAGTTGGGTGAAATGAGCATTTTAAAGTTAATTATTCTTAAATATTGAAATGTTCGATTCCTTTTGGGAGTGACAAAAAATGAAAGTGTCATATAAATTAGGACACAGGGAGTAACTAACTCTAGGAAATAACTATTTTACCCTTCTAGTCTAAGTTTCATTTCTCTCAACACTCCCCTCAAGCAAGGTGGTGCAAACACATCGAGCATTCCTAGCTTGAAGCATAAGCATCCATGCTGAATTTTATTCTGTCCTTATGTCAATAGGTCAACTTGTTAATGTCTTGTAGGTACATACTCAATTCTAATCATTTCATTCTGATTTGTTTCCTTACAAAGTGACAATTTATTTCTATATGTTTTGTTCCTTCATGGAACACTAGATTTTCTGCTATTCTCATTGCAACTTTACTATCAAAGACATTGACAAAATAATTAAATTACCATTTTGTCCAACTTAAAATCTATTTTAAAGGGTAAAAAAGATGAACGACATTTGTTAAGTGTGTGCATATATATATATATATATATATATATATATATATTGTCACGATCCAGACCGTTGTGATTGACACCACACTAACCTTCCGGTGGGAGAACCATTAATACTAATCAACTAACCCAAGAACTACACATTTAAAGATACAAAAGCAGGTTTAAATGCAGAAATAAAGTGGAGTCCTCATAAACTCCGAAGTCTAACAACACGTCACTAAAACATTGCAGAAAATACCCCCAGAATCTAAAAGTCAATGTACCAAAACTCTTAAGTTCAACAATTCTAAACAAAGGGGGCATAGCCCCGAAACTAAACAAACGAATATCTAACTAGAAAGTCTGAGTCCGAAAAGAGTGGACTAAAACATAGAGGACCCATGACAGCCTGAAAGAACTGACTCACCCTTGAATCTGATGTTGCTCACTGATCTCCTAAACGAGGTATGTGAGTAGCCGCCTAAAGATGGCATGTACACAACAAAGAAAGAGCAAGTGTAGTATCAGTACACAACCACATTGTACTGGTAGGATCACACGGCTATTCCAGTAAGTGAAACATACATAAGCAGCCACAACATAGTAAACATGCATATACCGAACATATACAATATTAGTTATCTTTTCAAGATCAATGTAGCATTCCACGTTCTCAATAATACACATATATGACAAGTCAATGGTCCTCTTATGGAACCCATACCCAAACCGTTAGTGTGCCGGATCTTGACACTCGATCCAATTTAGTGTGTCGGAACGTGACACACATTCCAATATGTATGTCGGTACGTGACATCAGATCCCAGTTAGTGTGTTGGAACGTAACACTTGATCCATTCAACAAGCCACAATCACAATGTACATTCTCAAAATCATACAATCAAGTGTTGATTCATGGCATACAATCATTCATTCATACTCATTTACATTATATGTGATCAATAGTGCAACATTCGCATACATACATGCATTACAATGAAGCAAATACTAACATACATCACATAAACATGATATCAAACCATCACCTACCTCGAACCCAAGCTTGAATCATCCTAAGAAAGTTGATCATTCCCTTTCCGGATTCTTTTCGCTTGTTTTAGGTCTACAAACAAGTAATATAACGCAATGATCAATAATTAAGGTCTAATTTACCCGGATTATACAAACCCAATATCCCAAGAATAAACCCATGATCCTATGGTGCAACTAGGGCTTTTTTCCACTATCCAATTCAGTCTAAAAACCCTCCCCCAATAGTAATTAACCAAAAATCTAAGTTCTACGGATCGAAAAACGGATTAGGGGAGTAAAACGCTTACCTGATTGCTAGAAGAGGTGGAAAACTGTCAAGAACTTGCTCTGGTTCATCTCCTAGCTCTCAAGAACGAAAATTGCAGAATAAAACATTTTTGGGGTTTATTTTCGACTTAAGTCGCGACTGACCCGACCCGCTATAGTGGCATCCATCCCGCCATAACGACCCCACCCTGGCAGGAATAATCCCACCCCAGAGGCTTACACGGAGACAGTGAGTCAGAATTTGAGCTTTAAATCCCCCATTTAACACCACACCTTAAATCAGGACGTTCAAAAACTACATGCTCACGCTAAGATCAGTTTCAAGAGTTCTACTCGCCCGAATTCGATTCTGTAAAGTCGTACAAGTTTCTTAACGCCTTAGTTATCTACTCATGTTATCAAAATCATAATTAGATATCTCATTCATTACCAGATTTCCTCGACCTCTCATGACTCCGATTTTGTCTAAATCTGGATTAGGCTAGGAATTCCCAAGTTACTACCAAAATGTTTTCAGGCCCAAAAATTTTCCCCGTTGGCTTTTCTATAATGATAGGAGTAGGTCGTTACAATAGATACCAATTTACCCATCACTTGTCCCTAAGTTACAAATTAGATAAATAAGCTAAAGCAAGAGTAAAGTAGTACCTGAATCGATGAACAAATTGGGATACTTGTCTTGCATGTCCTTCTCGGTTTCCCAAGTAGCTTCCTCAACTGGACGATGCTTCCATTGAACATTCACAGACTTAATCTCTTTGGTCCTCAGCTTCCGGACATCACGATCAAGAATTGCAATCGGTTCCTCCTCATATTGGATGTCTTTGTCTAACAACACAGAGTCCTATTTTATGATGTAATCCCCGTCACCACGATATCTCTTTAACATGGACACATGAAATACTAGATAAACTCCCGATAGGTTAGGAGGTAAAGCCAATCTATATGCTATTGGTCCTACACAGTCAAGAATTTCAAATGGTCCAATGTATCGAGGACTAAGCTTGCCCTTCTTTCTATATCTCATCACCCCTTTCATGGGTGACACTTCAAGAAGAACTTTCTCACCAGTCTGAAATGTCATATCTTTTACCTTATGGTCTGCATACTTTTTCTGTCTACTCTGTGTTGCTAAAAGCTTAGCTTGAATACTCCTCACTTTTTCTTGAGCATCCTTCACTAAATCAACCCCCAAAGGTTTCACATCTCCAGCCTCAAACCATCCTATAGGTGATCTACATCCCCACCCATACAATGCTTCAAATGGTGTCATATCAATGCTGGAGTGGTAACTGTTATTATAAGAGAACTCACACAAAGGTAGGAACTTATCCCAATGTCCTCCAAAGTCAATCACACATGCCCTCAACATGTCCTTTAACACTTGAATAGTTCTCTCCGACTGCCCGTCCGTGGAAAGCTGTACTAAAAGTGAGTTGTGTGCCCAATTCATCATGTAATTTCCTCCAAAACTTGGATGTGAACTGCGTGCCATGGTCTGAGATTATAGAAAGGGGCACCCCGTGCAACCTTACTATCTTTTTTACATACACCTTAGCCAATTGTTGCGCATTATAGTCTACTCTAACTGGAATGAAGTGGGCTGACTTAGTCAATATGTCAACCATTACCCAAATAGAATCAAATTTCCCCAAGTTCTTGGGGAGACCAACCACAAAATCCATAGCTATCATTACCCACTTCCATTCCGGAATTGGCATTCTCTAGAGCAAACCTGACGGCCTTTGATGCTCATATTTTAATTGTTGGCAATTTTGACACTAAGCCACAAACTCCGCTATGTCTTTCTTCATGCCAGGCCACCAATAAAGTCGCTTCAAATCTCGGTACATCTTGATCACACCCGAATGAATAGAATACCGCAAACCATGGATTTTGTCAATAATTTCTAAACCAAGTCGCCCACTCTAGGAAAACAAATCCTTCCTTTAAAATTGAGCACATCCCCCGCATCAAGAACCATATCTTGTGCCTTACCAATCACTGTCTTCTTCCTAAGCTCATTCAATTCTCATCCTCAAACTATTTGGCCTTAATCTTCTCAAGGAAGGTGGCCCTTACCTCAATGCTAGCTAACACCCCACCTTTTTCTGAGATTCCCAACTACATGAACTTAGATTCCAAGGTTTGAATTTCCTTAGTCAAAGGTCGCTTGGATACACTCAAGCAAACTAGACTACCCATACTCACCGCCTTCCAACTTAACGCGTCTGCCACTACATTAGCCTTACCCGAATGATACTTGATGGTCATATCATAATCCTTGAGTAACTCCATCCACCTTCGCTGTCTCGAATTCAAATCCTTTTTAGTGAATACATGTTGTAGACTACGATGATTAGTAAACACCTCACAATTAACACCATACAAGTAATGTCGCCAGATCTTAAGAGCAAAACTACCGCTGCCTTCTAAATCATGTGTTGGGTAATTCCTCTCATGCACCTTCAACTACCGCGATGCATAAGCTATAAAATTCTTATCCTGCATTAACACATCACCCAAACCCAAATGGGAAGCATCACAATAAACAATAAAATATTTACCTTCCACCGATAGCGCTAGAATTGAATAGGTGTTATCGTCAAAAGAGTCTTGAGATTTTGAAAGCTCTCATCACATATCTCAGTCCATTTGAAAGGTACCTCATTTTTTGTCAACCTTGTCAGATGTATGGCAATAGAAACAAAGTTCTTCACAAATCAACGATAACAGCTAGCGAGCCCTACAAAACTCCTAACATCAGTCACAGAGCTAGGCCGAACCCAATTCTTAACCGCTTCAATCTATTAGGGATCTACTATTACCCTTTCCCTGGAAACTACATACCCCAAAAACACAATTGAAACCAACCAAAACTCACACTTAGAAAATTTGTCATATAACTTGTCTCCCAAGAACACCCAGAACAATACGAAGATGGTCGGTCGGCATGCTCTTCCTTACTCTTTGAATAAACCAGAATATCACCAATAAAAACTATAACAAAAGAATCTAGAAATGGTTTGAACACACCATTCATCAAACTCATGAAAGATGCAGGAGCATTTTTCAACCCAAACGACATCACTAGGAACTCATAGTGCCCATAGTAGGTCCTAATTAAATGTTGTCTTAGGTACATCCTCATGCCTAATCTTTAACTGATGGTAACCAGACCTTAGATCAATCTTAGAGAACACTGACGCACCTTGCAACTGCTCAAAAATATCATCTATTCGAGGCAATGGGTACTTGTTTCGAATGGTGACTCTATTCAATTGCCAGTAGTCTATGAACATCCTCATACTACCATCATTTTTCTTAACAAACAAGACAGGAGCACCCCACGGGGAAGTACTAGGACAAATAATACCTTTATCAAGAATTTCTTGGATTTGAGCCTTAAGCTCTCTCAATTCTACCGAGGTCATGCGATAAGGAAATATGAAGATGGGGCTGGTACCAAGTTCCAAATCTATGCAGAAATCTATATCCCTATTAAGGGACATACCAGGCAAATCAGTAGGGAAAACTTCTCTAAATTCTGACACCACATGAATAGACTCAATAAAAGGAGGCTCAACCTCAACATCTCGAATATGAGCCAAATATGTCAAACAACCCTGCCACACCAGTTTCCTAGCTCGAATGGAGAATATGACCTTAGCTAACTTAGGCATGTACACCCCTTCCCACTATAATTTTTCCCTACCGGGTATCTCTAGAGTCACAAACTTAGTGTTACAATTAAGCACATCATAATAGGGGGACAATCAAGTCATGCCTAAGATTATATCAAAATTAGTCATGTCTAAAATAATCAAATCAGCCCAAGTCTGAAAACCCATAAACAAGATAGGACAATCATGATAGATATGGGTGACTATGACAGACTCTCCAACTGGGGTAGAAACATTGATAGGGGCATCAAGGACATCACAAATCATTTCAAATCCCAAGTCAAACTGAACTGACACATAAGAATAAATAGAACCCGAATCAAATAACACATTAGTCATCTGGTCACAGACAAGAATGGTACATGTGATCACTGCGTCAAAAGACTATGTCTTTCTCTTTCCTGGAAAGAAATTACACTGAGCCCTATCATCTTGACGAGTGACTTCCCTGCCTGGTTGCGTCATACCTCTACCTGTGTTACCATTATCCCGACCTCCACGACTTCGCTGATTTCCTCCTCGCCTACCTTGTGGACGTCCTCGACCATTATTACCATTTCCTGCGGGTACCACTGTTCTAGTTTGCTGTTGCGCGGGGTCCAACATGCGTGGGTGGGGATAATATCTCCTCATATGCCCAGGTTTTCCACAATTATAACAAGTGTGATCAAAACATAGCCTACTGCATGCCGAAGGTGCGGCTTCCTCGCTATCCTGAATCAAATTCTGAGGTGGAGTTCCCAAGTAATTACCTGTAGAAGCGGGCATAGCGGATTGAATTGGTCGGGCTGCATGTGTCGGCCTCCTTGAACCTCTGGAGTAGGAACCCTGAAAGTTACATGTACTCTTATCTTTCTTAGCCAATGCCTTAGCCTGCCTATCGTGCATCACCTCTTCCACTTTCTTCACAAAATCCATTACCTCATTAAAAATTTTCCTTGCAGAAGTCATGTGCAAAGACAATACATGTAACTCAAATTTCAGTCCTTTAACAAATAGACGGATCCTCTCTTTCTTAGTAGTCACCAATTGCGTAGCATATCTAGACAAAGCATGGAACTTAGCCTCATAAGCAGCTACAGACATACCACCCTGCTCTAAAGCCATGAATTCATCCTTCTTGCGATCTCTCAAGGTTCAGGGCACATACTTCTCCAAGAACAGAGCATGAAACTGGGTCCAAGTGAGTAGGGGTAAAGTTGAAGATTTGCATTCCACATAAGCTCTCCACCACTGCTTAGCCTCACCTTGAAGCTGAAAAGTCACAAACTGGACTCCATGCTGATGGACAATACCCAACTTATGCAGCCTCATATGCGTCCTCACTCTCAGAACTATGGAATACCGGAGGCTTCAGTTTCAGAAACTTGGTCAACATTTCTTGTTCATTACCAATCATCACAGGACCCAACAAAGGATGGAAAAAGGCATCGGTACCTACAGTTCCACCCACCTAGGGGACAATAATAGCAATAGGGGAATTGGCGGGAGTTTAGGTTGCTTGAATTGCGGGAAGAATTCTAGGACCAACCAATCCTTTTAGGAAAGACATAATTTGTTCAGCTAATACTGGGTCTAAGGGAGGGATACTTGTAGTCTCAGCCTGTACCTCTTCCTCGTGTCCAACATCCTCATCATTCTCAGCCTCAACATTCTTTTCTATATCTTCATGATGTGCATGAGGATCCTCATTTCTAGGAGCATTCTCAACCAGAGCTCCACCCCTAGTGGGTGCTACTTTTCCTCTGCCCCTACCCCTTGTTCTCCCTCTACCCTTGCCTCGACCGCGACCTCTCTCTATAGATTCCTTAGATGGCTCGTTGATGGGAGTTGCAGGTTTGAAACCAAAGAACCTAGTGCTAACCATATGCGGATAGAAGAGAGAAGGAGGTTAGACACCAATTTGGATCACGAGATACCAATTGGAACCAAGCAATAGCACTAAAGGAGACAAGAGAAAACAGGGGATTTCCTAAAGTCCTATAGCCTCTCGAACAAAAGTAGAGACGTCTCCGTACCATTCCGCAAGACTCCACTAGAATTAATTTGGTACACTGATATCAACGAACCTAGAGCTCTAATACCAACTTTGACACGACCCAGACCGTCGTGATTGGCACCCACACTAAACCTTCGGTGGGAGAACCATTAATACTAATCAGCTAACCCAAGAACTACACATTTAAAGATACGGAAGTAAGTTTAAATGCATAATAAAATGGAGTCCCCATAAACTCCGAAGTCTAACAACTCATTACTAAAACATTGCGGAAAATACCCCTAGAATCTGAAAGTCAATGTACCAAAACTCTAAAGTTCAACAATTCTAAACAAAGGGGGCTCATCCCCGAAACTAAACAAACGAATATCTAACTAGAAAGTCTGAGTCCAAAAAGAGTGGACTAAAACATAGAGGACCCATGGTAGCTTGAAAGAACTAGTTCACCCACCCTTGAATCCGATGTTGCTCACTGATCTCCTAAACGAGGTATGTGAGTAGCTGCCTGAAGATGCCCTGTACTCAACAAAGAAAGAGCAAGTTAAACATATATAAACAGCCACAACATAGTAAAAATCCATTTACCAAACATATAAAATATCAATTATCTTTTTGGGATCAATGTAGCATTCCACGTTCACAATAATACACATATATGACAAGTCAATGGTCCTCTCATGGAACCCATACTCAAACTGTTAGTGTGTCGGATCGTGACACCTGATCTAAGTTAGTGTGCCAGAACATGACACTGGTTCGAATATGTATGCTGGTACTTGACATCCGATTCTAGTTAGTGTGTTAGAACATAACACCCAATCTATTCAACAAGCCACAATCACAATCACAATGTACATTCTCAAAATCATACAATCAAGTGTTTGATTCATGGCATACAATCATTCATTCGTACTCATTTGCATTAGATGTGATCAATAGTGTAACATTCACATATATACTTGCATTACAATGAAGCGAATACAAACATACATCACACAAATATGAAATCAAACCATCACCTACCTGGAAACCAAGTTTGAATCCTCCTAAGAGACTTGATCCTTCTCTTTTCAGATTTTTTTCGCTTGTTCTAGGTCTACAAACAAGTAATATAACTCAAGGATCAATAATTAAGGTCTAATTTACCCGGATTATACAAACCCAATATGACAAGACATGATCCTAAGGTGCAACTAGGGCTTTTTTCCACCATCCAATTCAGTCCAAAAATCCTCCCCCAGAAGTAATTAACCAAGAAACTAAGTTCTACCAATCAAAAAACTGATTTGGGAAATAAAAACATTACCTTAGTGCTAGAAGAGGTGGAAAACTATCAAGAACTTTTCCTAGTTCGTCTCCTAGCTCTCAAGAATGAAAATTGTAGAATAAAACATTTTTGCAGTTTATTTCTGACTTAAGTCGTGACTGGCCTGCTATGGCGGCCACCATCCCGCCACAACGGCCCCGCCTTGGCAGGAATAATCCCACCTGAACATCTTACATGGAGACCGTGAGTTGGAATTTGAGCTCCAAACCCCCATTTCACAAAACACCTTAAATCAGAACGTTCAAATGCTCACGCAAAGATCAGTTTCAAGAGTTCTACTCTCCCGAATTCAATTCCCTAAAGTCGTACGAGTTCCTTAACGTTTTAGTTATCTACTCATATGATTAAAATTATAATTAGATCTCTCATTCATTACCAGATTTCCTAGACCTCTCATGACTATAATTTTGTCTAAATCTGGACTAGGCTAGAAATTCCCAGGTTACTTCCAAAAAAATTTCCGGCCTAAAATTTTTCCCCGTTGGCTTTTCTATAATGACGAGAGCAGATCGTTACATATATATATAGTTATTTTTTATTATTATTTAATAAATTTTTTATAAAATATTTAATTAATAAAATACTAAATATTAAATATAATCACATCTTATTAAGAGTACTAAATACTAAAAGTGGAAAGATGTTTAGTCAAAAGTTGATAATAAATCTACCAATTATTTGGAAAGACAAAAGGTTCACCAATTCTAAAATGCATTGAATAGGTATTTATTTACACGTATTCCATACTGTCTTCATTCATTGTAATACACTTCTTATCATTTATTAAAATTTAAAAGGTAAGTTAATGAATTCCTATTTTCCCCTACATTATTAGTTAAATAATAAATTTTATTTTTAAACAACTATTTTACTCTATAAATTTTAATCTTCCATATAATTTCACCTACAAAAGTTAGACATTGAAGAGAATTACTGACTTTTCATTTGTCTTCATTATTACCTCATTTATTGTATTTATTTTGGGATGTTATGAATAGTAAAAAATCAACAATTTCAACACACTATAAATAATGAATAAAATACTTGGTAATGACATAGAAATACCAATAGAAGGTCTCTTATTCTGACTCTTTGATTTTTTGACAAATTACTTATATTTTTATTCATGTTTTGATTTTATTTGCATGTTATGTTTGATTTAATTTCTCCTCCAACATCTAAACCGTAACAAAATAATAAGGTAACGATTTCATCCAATTTATATTTTTCTAAAAAGTGATTAAATTTATAGTTTTGATTTCTGTAGTTGGCCTCATATATTGTTTTTGTGTATGTATCAAGTTCAATATTTTCTAAAAATATATGTATATATCGTAAATTAAAATAACTCATTACAAATAAATAGAAAATATACTATACGATATTTATGATTGAAACCTACATGTAAATGCAATTCTTAATAATATTATTTATGTGTATGTTGTTTTTTTCCTTCTATGCTTATATATATATATATATATATATATTCTCTTTATTAGTCTTATTTAATTGAATTTTCTATAAAAATATTATTGTCGTAACATTTATTTGAGATTGTTGTATTTTAGTACTGATCATTACACACATGTCTTCATAGAATTTTAATCATTCTAATGAATTTATTAAAAAATGTATGGGATACATGTGTCCAAAAACTAGTATATATATATATATATATATATATATAGAGAGAGAGAGAGAGAGAGGGAGAGAGAGAGAGAGAGAGAGAGAGATGGAATTGTGTACCCTTTGTGTATCCTATTTCAACGAGTACACTATTTTAAAAAATCACGTAAAAATATTAAACATTGTTTTCGAGTTATAAATAAAAACTAAAGAGAAAAATAAGCTTAAGAAAATGATATCCTATTTAGACAGAAGCTAAGTTAGCTAAGACGACGGCTAAGACGGAAGCTTTCGAATGCTTGTATGTCGAGCTATGAGAAAAAGATGGGGATAAGAAATTGTGTAGGATTGCAAAAGCAAGAGAAAGCTCGCGACTTGGATAGAATGAAGTGCATCAAGGGTGAGGCAAGGTGTTGGTGGAAGAGACCGCCATCAAACAAAGATGGCAAGCATACTTTCACAAACTCTTAAATGAAACAGGGGAAAGAGACATTGTGTTGGGTGATTTGGCACAGTTGAAAGACATCGGGACATACGGTATGGTAGGTGTTTTAGGTTTGAGGTTAAATGTGTTATTAGTAGGATGAGCAGGGGAAGAGTGACCGTACATGATGAGATTAAGGTGGAATTTTGGAAGAGCACATACTAGATAGGTTTGGAATGGTTAACTGGGTTGGTCTGACAAGTGGAGCGGAATACAATGATTCCATTGTACAAGAAAAAGAGTGTCACGATCTAGGGGTAGGCCCTAGATGTAACATGACATACAAGACCCCGAGAGGCCTCAGACCAGCCACTTAGCTTTCATAGTCAAGATAATAGAAATCGACGAGATTTCAAAACATTTTCAACACAATTAAATTCTTTCATTTTAAAGCGGAAGTCTAATACATTTGTCTCAAAAGCCATCTAATACAATAAAATCTCGGGATACAACCCATACAACAATGTTCAAAACTAAAATAAAAGAAAGAAAAGTAGTGGTCAAACCCTAGGATGCTATGAGGACTCATCAATCTTCAACCTTGCCTCTACTATAGATCCTAGCCACGGGGATGAGAATCGGGAACGCCGGACCCTACATTTGGATAAGAAATGTAGGCAAGAGTATGCATTAGTACAAGAATGTACTAAATATGATATCTTGCATAAACATAACATAAACATAAATCGTTAGACAACATAAGTCATAAAGCATAATCAATGCACATAATAGACCATCATAACATATGAGGGGTACTTCTTGAAGTAACCTCAAATCATCCTTAGTCAAGACTTGGGTAACCACCTCTAATCTTACAAATCATGGAAGGCAAACTCAATCAACAATCCAAGCTCATCATTCATCATAACATATTACATATCATAGCTTACTTTTAAAGACATGGGAATCACCTTTTGCCTAACTATAAAGGATCGTGGGTACTCGCCTCTTGTCTTTCTTACTTTGGGATCATGGATAATTGCCCCTTGCCCAATTCACATTTAGGATCATGGGTAGTCGCCTATTGTCCAACTTACATTATAGGAACGTGGGTAGTCGCCTCTTGTTCAACTTCAGGGAATAAGAGTAATCGCCTCTTATCCTTCTTACTTGAAGGTCATGGGTAATCGTCTCTAGCCTCATCAATTTCATAGTCTTTTAATCATTCAATGTGAAAAAGCCTTTCATATTCATACATAAGAAATCATGTGGGAAAATCCCTTTCACAACAATCACATCAACAACCAATAATTAATACATAAGCTTCACTCTCAAAGAAATTCATATCATAAATAATCACATATGCTTCAATCTCAAATCAATTCATATTGTATCTTATCAATCCTATAAGAATACACATAAATCCATAAATTTTCCTTTCATAGCATAAAACCCATTTTTATTAATTTCTTCTTAGAAACATGGGTTAGGCATGGGTATATGAAAATTCATCATAAAAGCATGGAATCCTCTCAATTCATGCATAAACAATCCCAATTCAATAAATTGAATCAATATTCACAAAGACCCATAACTTTAGAAGAAAACCCAAACTCAATTTGGGAAATTTCTACTTTCAATGGGGGAGAACTTTGGGGCTCCATGGATGAAAAACTATCATATCTTTCTATCAAAGCCCACAAATACGTGGAAATGGAGACTTGACCTTGAGCCCTAGCTTCAATCCTTCTTTTTCTTTAAGTTCTAGAGAGAAATATTTTGGAGAGGAAGAACTTTGATCTTCTTTTGGGTTTTTAGAAAAATGACTTAAATGGGTTGGATGTGGGGTTAAAATCACTTATATAGGGGTCCTAGGCATGGGTAAAATGATATAGTTTTGTTTTAAAGAAATCTGGAAAAGACCCAACTGCCCCTTAACTAAAAACTGAAAAAACCAATTGATGGAGGCCCACATGAGTCGCCAATTCACGGCCCAAAGTGGCAGCCATAGTCCTTGACCAGTGGCTTGGATTTCCTCCCCCCAAAAGCCCCCTTTCACCACGACCCCTCCTCTGGCCCACCGTGGCCTTCACGAGCTATCTAGTGGCTCGTGTGGAGGGACTGACTCAGAAGGGCTACTACCTCCTTCTTCACGGGCATCACCACGTGTCGTGGTGCTTTCCATGAGCCGTCTTAATGCTCGTGGGAGGTGAGCTTCCCTTGGCTACATTTTGTGAGCTACCACGGGCAGTATCATGCCTCGTGGTGCCCTTCATGGCCCATCTGGTCCCACTTGAACGGTGCCCAGGCTCAAAACCTTGGCTAATAACTTGTCACCTAGCCCCTTGCTTAGTCTACTAGATTTTCGAGGTGTTACATTATCTCTTCTTTGGGAACATTCGTACTCGAATGGGATTCTAGATACATCTTATCCAAGAAAAGGCTCAAAACTAGCAGCCCATCATGCATGCAATCACATAAATGCACATATCCGAGGAGGAAAGATCAACTTCAAGCTAAAACAGTTCAAAACATCATATCATATAGTCTATATGCAATTCCTACTCAAATACACATAAACATGTAGAAATCAATCAAGTTGACTTATTTTCTCAAAACTTAAGTTTTTCATGAACATGCATAATAAGGAAATCATGGGAATATCTAAAACACATGATACCAAAAAAGAAAACCCTGAGGAATTCAATACTTCAAGTTAGAATAGGAGTAGAAGGAAAAATATAAGGATATAGGGACATCATATTGGCCTCGGCCTCCCAAGTAGCACCCTCAACTAAATGATTTCTCCATAACACTTCCATGAAAGCAACTTCTTTGTTCCTCAATTTCTTGACTTGCCGGTCTAAAATCTCAACCCTTCATAAGAAAGATTCTCCTTAACTCCCAAATCTTTTAAGGGAACTATAAATGTCAAATCTCCAACACATTTCTTTAACATAGAGACATGGAAAATCGGATGCACCGATGTCAACTCAATAGGCAATTCAAGTTCATAAGCAACCTTACCAAGACGTCTCAAAATTTGATTTGGGCTTGCATAATGGGGACTAAGCTTCCCTTTCTTACCAAACATCATTACACCCTTAATTAGTGAGATTTTCATGTAAACCCAATTATGAACATCAAACTCAAGATCTTTTCTTATAACATCGGTATATGACTTTTGTCGACTTTGAGCCGTTTTCAACCTTTGTCTAATAAGTCAAACTCTCTCTGTAGCCTCATACACCAATTTAGGACCTATTAGGGCAACTTCACCCACCTCAAACCAGCCTATAGGAGATCTACACCTCCTACCATACAATGCCTCAAATGGATCCATACCAATACTTAAATGATAGCTATTATTATAGGCAAATTCAATCAAAGGCAAATGATCATCCCAATTACGCTTGAAGTCAATCACACAAGCTCTTAACATATCTTCCAAAGTTTGGATAGTACTCTCCACTTGCCCATCGGTTTGGGGATGAAAGGTTGTGCTAAACTTGACATGAGTACCTAGGCCCTTTTGGAAAGATTTCCAAAACTCCGACGTGAATTGGGTACCTCGATCGAAGTTAATGGACAAGGGCACACCATGCAACATTACCATTTCCCTCAAATATAACTTGGCATAGTCTTCCGCCGTATAAGAAATCTTGACAGGAAAGAAATGAGCCGATTTCATGATTCGGTTTACTATAACTCAAATCAAATCATATTGTTGTAGAGTACATGGGAACCCTACTATGAAGTCCATATTCAAATCTTTCCACTTCAAAGTAGTTATACTAATGTCTTGGGACAAACATCCCAGATTCTAATGCTCAACTTTCACTTGTTGGCAATTAGGACACTTAGCCACAAACTCTGCAATATACTTCTTCATCCCTTCCACCAATAGATCTCCCATAAATCTCGGTACATCTTGGTGGCTCCCAGGTGAATGGAATACCGAGAACTATAGGCTTTTGACAAGATTTGTTTCCTCAAGTCATCAATATTAGGAACACATAAATGACCTTGATATCTAAGTACACCATCTCCCCCTTGGGAGAAAGCCTCAACAGATTTTCTAAGCACTATTTCTTTCAAATCAACTAAGGTCGGATCAAGACATTGCTTGGCTTTCACATTTGTCATGAAAGACGATTCTAAACCATTGTGAACCATCACACTACCCTTGGTAGAGTCTATTAATTGAACACCCAACCGGACCAATCTATGAACATCTCAAACCAATTCTTTTCTATCATTCTCAATATGAGCAACACTACCCATAGATAACCGACTAAGAGCATCTGCCACCATATTCACCTTACCGAGGTGATGTAAAACACTTATATAATAATTTTTCAATAACTCAAACCACTTTCTTTGGCGAATATTTAGATCATTTTTGTTAAACACATATTGCAAACTCTTGTGGTCAGTAAAAACATCAACATGATCACCATACAAATAATGTCTCCAAATCTTTAAGGCAAAAATAACCACCGCTAGTTCAAGGTCATGTGAAGGATAATTCTTCTCGTGAATATTAAGTTTCCTTGAAGCATAGGCAATAACTTTCCCATTTTGCATAAGCACACATCCTAACCCAATTCTTGAGGTATCGCAATAAATAACAAAACTATCCATCCCTTCCGGCATAATCAACACCGGAGCAAAAGTAAGTTTGTCCTTTAACTCTTAAAAACTTTTCTCATAAGCTTCAGACCATATGAATTTAGCTTTCTTTTGAGTTAATGTTGTCAATGGAGAGGCAACGGAAGAAAACCCTTCAACAAACCTTCTGTAATAACCAGCCAAACCCAAGAAACTCCTAATATCCAAAGGGGATAGAGGTATGGGCCAACTTTTGACCACATCTGTCTTATTAGGATCTACCTCAATACTCTTACTTGAAACAATCTGCCTTAGAAAAGCCACGAACCTTAACCAAAACTCAAATTTGCTAAACTTTGCAAAGAGTTGTTATTCCTTAAGGATTTGCAACACAATCCTCAATTGATTGATGTGGTCATCCTCACTTCTTGAATAAATCAATATATTATTAATGAACATAATCACGAACATTTCCAGGTATTGTCTAAACACCCTATTCATCAAATCCATAAAAGGGACTAGAGCATTGGTCAAACCAAAAGACATCACAAAAAAACTCAAATTGTCTATATCAGGTTCTAAAAGCCGTTTTTGGAATATCATCTTCCTTCACCCTCAATTGGTGACAACCCGATCGGAGGTCAATCTTAGAAAAGTAACTTGCTCCTTGGAGTTGGTCAAACAAATCATCTATCCTTGGAAGAAGATACTTATTCTTAATTGTAACCTTCTTCAATTTCTGGTAGTCTATACACATTCAGAGGTAACGTCCTTCTTTCTAACAAACAAAACTGGAGCACCACATGGAGATATACTCTGTCAGATGAAACCCTTATCCAACAAGTCTTTCAATTGCTCTTTCAATTCCTTAAGTTTTGCCGGAGTCATTCTTTAAGGAGGAATAGAAATAAGTTGTGTATCTAGGAGAAGGTCAATACTGAAGTATATTTCTCTTTTGGGAGAAATACCGGGTAGATCATCTAGAAACACTTCCGGAAACTCATTCACAACGGGGATCGACTCAAGAGTAGGGGTTTTGGAATCCACATCCCTCACCCTAACTAAATGGTAGATGCAACCTTTAGAAATCATCTTTCTAGTTTTCAGAAAAGAAACAAACTGGCCCTTAGGCATAGAATTTCCCCCCTTCCATTCTACGATAAGCTCATTCAAAAATTGAAACTTGACTACACGGGTTCTACAATCAATAGAAGCATAACATGAGTACATCCAATCCATACCAAGGATAACATCAAAATCTAACATATCAAGCTCTACCAAATCAACAAGTGTAACTTTATGGGATAAGGAGACGGGACATCTTCTATAGACCCTCTTAGCCACAACAAAATCACCAACAGGGGTAGAGACAGAAAAATGATCTAACAACACATCTGGGAGAACATCAGATCTCATAGCCACATATGGCATCACAAAAGACAAGGTAGCATCGGGATCAAGTAAAGCATAAACATCAAGTTCGAAGACTTTCAATATACCGGTAACCACATAGGGAGAACCCTCTTGTACACCACGAGTCTGAAGTGCATAAAACTTGTTTTGCTTAGGAGCATTTGAACCGAACCACTTGGACCGAATGAAGGATGGGTTTGAGCCCTACAATGATTTTCTCCTTTATTATTAGCAGTTGTAGGACAATCTCTTATCTTGTGGTCCATCTTACCACAACCAAAATAAGCATTGGATCTGCTAGACATTTGCCCTCATACTCTTCCACACTTAGCACATTAGGCAACAGAGACCCACTACCATTTCCTCATTGAGGCTTAGGGTTAGACACCCTCTCATTGTTGGATCTTGGAGGAGTATTAGAGGAACCTTGCCCGGAAAACCTTTGTCGAAACCTTGAACGACCACGTCCACCGGACTTAGAGTGAGAAGAGTTACCATCATCGGTTCTTGCCCTCTTTAATTCCCTAGACTTCTCCTTAAGTTTTTCATCTTCTATTTGTTGAGCATGAACCATAAGGGGAGAAATATCCATGTCATGGACAAGCATAACGGTACGACATTCTTTCATAACCAATTCGGACACTCCAGAAACGAACTTGCTCATTCTTGCCCGTCTGCTACTATAAAAGGAGCATACCTTTACAACTGAGTGAACCTCAAAGAATATTATTTCACACTAATGTTCCCTTGTCGGAGGTTAATAAAATCAAGCACCTTATCCTTCCTCATATCTAGAGGAAAAACCTATCAAGGAAAGCGGACTTGAACTTTTCCCAATCAAGAGGACCCACAACTTCTGGTCTTATTTCCTTCTATTGGTTGTACCAAATTTGAGCAACACCCTTAAGTTGATAAGCGGCCAATTTCGCCTTTTCCACCAGCGTCACTCTTATAATAGCCAGTACTGTGTAAACCTTGTCAATGAACACTTGAGGATCTTCCTCAACCTTGGAACCATAGAATTCTGGAGGATTCATCCTAGTGAAGTCCCTCACTCTAGATATCGTCGTACCCATAATTTAGTTCATGGGGACCACAACCTCCCTATTGGCTTGGTCTATCACTGCTTAAGCCAACACTTGAAAAGCAGTCCTAAACTCCGGATTAGTCACTTGCTCGGCCAAAGGGTAAACCAAATCTTGAGAAGCTTTTTGACTCGCATTCTCTCCCTCGTTCCTTCTTGCAAATGCTCTTCGAGTAGTTATATCTTGTAAACCATCGGGTAAGGATTTAGGGGGAAACATTATAGAGTCAAAATCTATCATACGACTTAAAGTGAAGAAAGAAGTGAAGTTTTATAAGCATCTTGTAGTCATTCCTAAATGTGGCGCGCTTCACACTTATGAACAAGACTCTACTTGAAGTGGTTTTGAGACATCCTAGAACCATTCTAAATCTTGTGCTCTAATTATCAAGTTTGTTATGACCCAGGGTTACCCCCTAGATGTAGCATGACGTACAAGACATCGAGAGGCCTCATACCAGCCACTTATCTTTCATAGTTAAGATAATAGAAATCGACGAGATTTAAAACATTTTCAACATAATCAAAGTCTTTCATTTTAAAGCAAAAGTCTAATACACTTGTCTCAAAATCCATCTAATATAATAAAATCTCAGGACACAGCCCGTACAACAATGTTCAATTAAATAAAATAAAAGAACATAAGAAAAGTAGTGGCCAAATCCTCGGATGATATGAGGACTCACCAATCTTCAACCTTTCCTCTACTATAGATCCTAGCCACGGGGATGAAAATCGGGAACGCTAGAACCTACATTTGGATTAAAAAATGTAGGCAATAGTATGTGTTAGTACAAGAATGTACTAAATATGACAGATTGCATAAATATAACATAACATAAATCGTTAGACAACATAAGTCATAAAGCATAATCAATGCACATAATAGACCATCATAACATATGAGAGGTACTTCTTGAAGTAACCTCAAATCATCCTTAGTCAAGACTTGGGTAACTGCCTCTAGTCTTACAAATCATGGAAGGAAAACTCAAGCAATAATTTAGGATCATGGGTAGTCACCTCTTGTCTAACTTACATTATAGGAACGTGGGTAGTCGTCTCTTGTTCAACTTCAGGGAATAAGGGTGATTCCTCTTATTCTATTCTAAGCTATATGGGTAATCACCTTTTATCCTTCTTACTTGGAGGTCATGAATAATCGCCTCTGGCCTCACCAATTTCATAGTCTTTTAACTTTAGATTCATTTTAGGTGAGAAATCATTTCAACCTAGAATCATTCAATGTGAGAAAGCCCTTCACATTCATACATAAGAAATCATGTGGGAAAATCCCTTCCACAACAATCATATCAACAATCAATAATTAACACATAAGTTTCACTCAAAGCAATTCTTATCGTAAATCATCACATATGCTTCAATATCAAAGCAATTCATATTGTATCTTATCAATCCTATAAGAATACACATAAATCCTTAAATTTTCATTTCATAGAATAAAACCCACTTTTATCAATTTCTTCTTAGAAATATGGGTTAGGCATGGGTACATGGAGAGTAGTGCCAATTTCCGAGAATTAATTCGGATTCATATTGAAACGATCAACTACTGACGTCATCCATCTTGTGCGGAGACTGGTAGAGAAATATAGGAAAAAGAAGATGAACCTACATATGGTGTTCATTGACCTTGAAAAAGCATATGACAAAGTTTCGAGAGATGTAGATGTGCTGGGAGGCTAGAGGTGTCCCGATGGTTTATATTAGGGCGATAAAGGACAATGTACAATGGAGCCAAGACTCGGGCTACAATAGTGGAAAGAGACTTAGAGTACTTACCAGTTGAGATGGGGCTACATCATGTATCAATTTTTAACCCTTTCCTATTTGCCTTGGTGATGGATGAGTTGGCGCGGTCTATTCAAGAGGAGGTCTCATGGTGTATGTTATTTGCGTACGACAAAGTACTGATTGATGAGATGAACAAAGTTAATTCTAGGTCTCTAGAGTCCAAAGGGTTTAGGTTGAGCAGGACCAAAATGGAGTGCAAATTTAGTTTTGCACTGGATGAAGTAGACGTGTATGTGAGGCTTGACACCCAAACTATTCTTAAGAGAGAGAGTTTTTAAATAACTTTAATCTGTAATCCAGGAAAGTGGGGACATTGATGATGATATCACATATCACATTGGGGAGGCATGGATGAAATGGAGGCTTACCTCTAGGGTCTTGTATGATAAGAAGGTACCACCTAAAATTAAAGGTAGGTTCTACAGAGTGGTGGTTAGACCATCCCTGTTGTATGGACCGAGTGTTAGCTAGTCAAAACCTCTCATGTTCAAAAGATGCATGTTGCAGGGCTGAGGATATTGAGACGAATGTGTGGGCACACTAGGAGCTACAAGATTAGAAATGAGGTTATCCAGGAGAAGGTGAGAGTGACCTCGGTGACGGACAAGATGAGGGAAGCAAGACTGAGAAGGTTTGGGCATGTGATGAGGAGGTGTGCAGAGAGGAGGTGCGAGAGGCTGGTTGTAGGGTGTACGCGGAGAGATAGAGAAGTAGAATTAGACCGATTAAGTATTAAGGAGAGTGATTAAACAGAACATTGACATGAATCTTTATAGGAAGAAGTGGAGGTCGCCTATACAGTTAGAAGGTTAGTAGGGTTAGTGTGTTGTCTTACCTGCGAGCGTTTAGGCATGTTGGTACCTATCGTAGTACTAGTCGTACACTTGTAGTTCATACTTGTGGTGTCTATCATCTTGTGTTGTTTATTGGTTTTGATTACCATACTATTTTGTTGTTATTGCTTTTCTTGTCGACTGTACACTGCTTATCTTATTTCATTACTATGCTTTCTTCATTGGTTTCTTCATCATTTTCTTCTTCTATTACTTGGGTTTGTCACACTTTAGTCGGGCATCTTTCCAAAACAGCCTATCTGCCTGCACGAGGTAGTGGTAAGGTTGGCGTACACTTTACCATCCCCAAACCCACTTAGTGGAATTTCACTAGGAATCTTGTTGTTCTTGTTGTAAGAATGAATGCACCATAAAAAGTATTGATGCCTTGTTGTAGTGATATTCAATATGATTTTTAAAATGATTTTTTTTGTAGTTGAATTCATATCTGCAAAATATTGTTTTGGAATGATATACAAATAAGAATTAGTATGTGCAAAACATTGTTTTGGATTAATTGTAAAAGGGAAAAAACAAGAAATAGGATGGGAAAACCAAACCTAGAGCAATAATTCTTGCATTGTGGACATATTAAACTAATCCACCTGTTGCCGGAATCTTTGTAGCTCACTATCTTAGTTGGCTGGCTCCCTGTATTAAACAGCAGCACATTAGGTTGGTTTGAGGAAATTGATTTATAAGCCAAAATGATGAAGTTCATTCTTTGTTTTTAAGCCAAAATGATAAATAATGTAAATTCTCGATTGATTCAAACCAAGGCATTTAGAATGAATGTGGAGAATACGTTTGTGTCAAACTGCATGCTCTGACGAAGTTCATTTTTTGTTACTTGCAGGATCTTATCACGAATCAGCCATAAGATGGCCGAAGTTTCTTGCATTAGATCAGTAGATACCATCAACGATTGTGTAAAGACGGGGAAGTTAGATAGTTCGACCAAGGATCAATTACAATATGCTAAATATCTACTACATCGTTTATGGAGTTATCTCTATGTTCTGAAGGAGGTAAACTCTCAGTATAGGGTATGTGCGCAGCTTAAGCCCTTAATTGATGAAGCCTGTAATGGATTTTATAGGATACTTTCTCTTTTGAAGAATCAAGGCCTGACAAGTGAGACAGTCAAAATGATTTCAGAGGTGATGAAAATGATTAAACCTGAGATTTTTGCTGAGCGAATTATCAGTCCTTCCAAGCAATCAACATCATCATCTACCCGTATGATCACTATGGATATGGTGAACCTCATCTCAAGTATTTGCCATGGTCTTTCTTATCTGACTGGCTTTGCAATTGAGGAAACTTTAGTAAAGTTAAAACATCTGGGAGTCTTCCTCAAGTTTACCGCAAAGCGGTGCAATATTGAACATGAGAAAATGAAGGATCTCTTCACCCTTGCTGAGGACATAACTGAAACTGCAGTTTACCTATCTATCATGAGTTGGGAGACGTATGACCAGCGCTTGGCACGTGTGTCAGCGCTGGAGTGTCCTACTAGGGATAGATATAGAGTGATGCATGGTCCTGACTTCGAGTCCAACATTTCAAAATTGGTGGAAAGGATAAACCCTATTAGGCCTGAATGGAGGAAGTTTTATATCAGTGTCCTGAAAGCATCACATTCGTCAGTTCCAAAAGCTACACTGATGCATGGTAGTCTTAAGAATCTATCACATGATCTTGATCTTGCTCAGAAGTTTACTGAGTCTATCATATACGATCTGGAAAAGCTGAAAAGTCATGATGCCAGTTTGAATGTTGCTTTTTCCGATAGATTTGAATGGCTCCAAGATGGACTTCTTCACCTCTCTGAATTTCACATGATACTAGATCGCCACAAAGGCATTCAGCGACAAGCCTTGAGTTCATTGCTCTCATTTCTGGAAGTTCTGGCCATAGAGGCAGCAATGGCAATCTACTCCTTGTGTGACATGGACTTAGAGAACAATATTGCTGAAGTAGGCCATATGTTTCTTCCTTTGCAAGTGAAGTTTAATTATCTCAAGGTAGAGATCAGTCTGTTTCAAAAACTAAGGTTACCAGAGTCCCAGATGGACTGCTTTCAGGAAGAATTGACTTCCATGAAAACGTTCCTCATGGATTCATTGGACAAGTGCAAAGTGCAGACTCAGCTAACTGATGTCTTGACCTTAGTTCTATCTTTCATTAATTCTTTTTCTTGCGATCCGGAGGATGGAGAATTAGCCAGGAAAATTAATCTCTTTCATTTTCAATTACATCTTAAATTTAAGTTTATTAGGGAAGCAATTTGTCCCTTCATTTCTGCATCATCAACACCAGTTCTTCCTGTGATATATCCGTTGAACTTTCTTCCTACTTATGTTGAGGCCATCAGTTCTTATTTCACCATGCTTAAATCCTCAAAGACATCGCCCTCCGCTGGTAGCCCGACGATGGATGAGGTTTTCATGGGGTTTCATGAATATATTTTTGAAAATCTGCTACTAAAGGTTGAAGCAGATCTGGAACTTACTGATACAGATAAAGTTAAAAGGTTTTACCACAGGTTGATGCCCTTGGTAACACTTGTTGTTGATCCCCCAATGCAGTACATTGAATGCAAGAAGCAAAATGGTCTCTTGACAAAAATTGGAACTTTAGCGATTGAGGCTGAAGCTGCTATCCGCTTATCGTATGAGGATGCTTTGGACAGAAGCAAAAGTAGGAAAGTCGGTCTTTTGCTTCAAATTTTGACTGCATCTTTCATGCTAATCAAGTGTGAGGGGAAGTTGATGGATCAACTAAAGCACAAATCTGTTCTTGAAACTGAATTTTTGGATCTTTTGGCAAATGCTAATGAAGAGATTATTTTCCTTAGAGGCTTTCTCATGGATCTTCTCAGACAACACACGAAAAAGCTTGACAAATCGGATGATCTCTTAATGCATGCTGAAGCGGCTTCCCACAAGTTTAGCACTTGTAGTTATGAAAGTTTTGTGGATGGAAGCAGCACAGGGGAAATATCTGATTTCCTACAGGAGACCGAGTTTGTCGAGGTAGATGCATCACATGTATTGTCCTTAGTTCTATCTGTGGCCACTGAAGCACACTCATTCATTACTTCTCTTTCTCGTGATTCAGAGGAAAGAGAATTGATGAGTAAAATTAATCTCTTGCACTTTCAATTGCTTCTTAAGTTTAAGTTTATTAAGGCAGCGATTCGGCAGATTTGTCCATCCTTTTCTGCATCATCAACACCAGATCATCATGTGATATATCCGCTGAACTTTCTTCCTACTTACTTTGAGGTCATTGATTCTTATTTCACAAAGTTGAAATCCTCTTCTGTCAGCCCGAAGATGGACGAGGTTTTGCTAAGGTTTCATGAATATATTTTTGAATATCTGCTACTAAAGGATGAAGCTGATCTGAAACTTACTGATTCAGATAAGCTCAAAAGGTTTTACCACAGTTTGCTGCTCTTGGTAACACTCCTTGTTGAACCCCCAATTCAGTACATTGAATGCAAGAAGCAAAATAATCTCTTGTCGGAAATTGGAACTTTAGCGATTGAGGCCGAAGCTGCTATCCGTTTATCATATGAGGATTCTTCGCAAAGCAACAAGAGTAGGAAGGTCAATCTTTTGCTTCAACTTTTAACCATGGCTTTTATGCTAATCAAGTGTGAGGGGAAGTTGACGGATCAACTAAAGCACAAAGCCATTCTTGAAACTGAATTTCTGAATCTGGTGGAAAATGCTTATGAGGAGCTTATTTTCCTTAGAGTCTTTCTCATTGATCTTCTTGGGAAACAGACGATAGAGCTTAACAAATCAGATGGTCTCTTAATGCATGCTGAAGTGGCTGCCCACAAGGCAACATTAATTAGTACTTGTAGTTTTAAAAGTTTCGTGGATGGAAGCAGCTCTGCGGATACGAGTCTTTCATTATCCGACTTCCTAAAAGAGACCAAGTCTGTCAATGCAGAGATTAGAGAAGTTTGCTTTCAGTTGCTGGATGAATCAGCCTCCTATATCACTGTGACAGATCTGAAATGTCTTATCAACATGTTATTGGACATGCTGAACCATCTGCATTCTAGGGGTGACGTGATCCCGGTCGTGAGGAATCAAATCCCAGTAGTTCAAGAGAAACTGGAGTTTCTTGCTGATATCTTAAAGCCGTGCGATATGCATACAGAACTCAAAGACCTTATGGAACGTGTTCAAAATGTTGCCTATGGGGAAAAGTATGTCATTTTCTTCTCTGTCAGTGGTGATAGTCGTGCTTGGTTCCACCTGTTATATCTCTACGATGTCAAACAAGTGTTTAATTTTGTTGAGGCAGAGGTCAAAACTATTACTTCTGAATTTCGTGAAGTGACAGGGCTTAACTTCCCCAAGACCAATGGATTAGGATTTCTCAATTGTTTCTTGGGAAAGTTGGAGGAGCTGTTACACTCTAAGCTTGACCTAATTACCAAACTGAAGCCTCAGATTGTATTAGTCAAGGAGGGATTATTGATTCTAAGATCATTTTTCGATCATACGGAAGAAACCTATGATGAGCATGATGAAATTTGTGGTCTTATAATCAGTGCTACTGAAATGGCATACAAAGCCGAGTATGTCATTGACACTTGTTTGGCCTGTTCTTACTCACTGATGTACAAAGCTTATTGGATATCTGAAGTTGTTGAGAATATCAAGCTTGTCAACAAAGATGTTGGTGAGAACCTAAAAAGAGAGGAGATTGATGTGAACCGCGTTGTAAAAGGTTCCGCTTATATTGTACCATCATTATCAGCTAATACTTCAGCAGCAAATGAAGAAATGGTGGGGTTTCAAGATGTGATGGACAAATTAAAGAAGCAACTTCTTGGAGGATCGCATCAGCTGGATGTTATCTCGATATTTGGTATGCCTGGAAATGGTAAAACCACTCTTGCAAAGAAGATTTACAATGATCCCACAGTTGTCTCTCACTTTGATGTTCGTGCTATGTGTCATGTGACTCAAGTATATTCATGGAGAGATTTGTTGCTTACTATTTTGAATGATGTTCTTGAGCCTGCTGATCGCACCAAAAAAGGAGATGATGAGTTAGCTACTGAGCTGCGTCGTGTTCTATTGACCAAGAGATTCTTAATTTTCATTGATGATGTGTGGGATAAAACAGCATGGGACTATTTGAACATGTGTTTTCAAGGTTCTCAGAATAGGAGTAGAATTATTCTGACAACGAGGCTGTATGAGGTTGCCCGTTATGCTAAATGTAACAGTGAGCCCCATCGTCTGCGTTTACTCACAGATGATGAGAGCTGGAAGTTACTACAGGAAGAGTTGTTTCATGGTCAAAGCTTCCCATGTGAACTCGGAGATGTGGGATTACGAATAGCGAAAAGGTGTGGAGGGCTGCCTCTCTCAATTGTCTTAGTAGCTGGTGTTCTCAAAGAGAAAAAGAAGAAAGCAGATTTCTGGAAAGAAGTAGAAGAAAGTCTTAGTTCACACAACATTGGGAGCTCAGAAGAGAGCATGTCTATAATTGGATTCAGTTACAAGAATTTACCAAACCATCTAAAACCGTGTTTTCTCTATTTTGGAGGATTTTTGAGGGGCAAGGATATTCCAGTCTCGAAATTGTCACGAGTGTGGTTAGCAGAAGGAATTGTTGAAGACAGTAAGGAAAAAGGATCAGAAGATGCTGCCCAAGATTACCTGAAAGATCTTATTAGAAAAAATTTGGTAACGGATATGGAGAAGAGATCCAATGGAAAATTGAAAACCTGTCGTGTTCATGATTTGTTGCATCAATTCTGTGTGGAAAAGGCCAAGCAAGATAATTTCCTCTTCTGGATACATAGGTACAAAAAATTATATCGATTTTACTTTGATAACCTTCATCACAATTCTCATTTTCATGTTTTTTCTTTGAACAGAGGCCATGGTGTGGATTCCATTTCTTATCCTGAAAAGCCCGAGATATACCGCTTGTCTATATATTCTAAATGGGATGACTTTGCTCAGTGGCAGCAGGCTGGATCAAGTGTTCGTTCTTTGCTATTCAATGCCAGCAGTGATGATTATTACCCTTCAATGGCACGTGATATCTCCTTCATCATTAACAGATTCAAACTTGTTAAGGTGTTGAATTTGGAATCCATCAACATAGGTGATACCTTTCCTAATGAATTAAAATCTCTAATTCATATGAGGTACTTCACTGTTCGAACATCTGCTGATTCTATTCCTTCATCCGTATCTGATCTTTGGAATCTTGAAACTTTTGTGGTTAACGGATTGCATAGAGTGTTGAAGTTACCATGTTCACTTTTCAAGATGTTTAAATTGAGGCATGTACATGTAAATAGGCGTGCTTCATTCAGTCTGCACGATAACATGTGTGAGTCACAATTAGTTAATTTGGAGACCTTTTCCACTCCATGTCTCTCCCCTGGTGAAGATGCAGAGAAGATATTGAGAAGCATGCCAAATTTGAGAAAGCTGAGATGCATAGTTGAGGGATTATTGGGTTATTCAACTAAAGGAAGCGCTGTTCGTTTTCCTAGATTAGACTTTCTACATCAGCTTGAATCTCTGAAGCTGATTTCCTACAGTTATCCAACTAAACATCCTCACGAATTCAATTTCCCCTTAAATCTGAGGGAATTGACTTTGTCAAATTTTCGTCTACCTTGGACACAAATTTTGACAGTTGGCAAACTTCCCAACTTGGAGATTCTAAAGTTACTTTTCCGAGCCTTTGAAGGGGCTGAATGGGAAGTGAAAGATTCAGATTTCCCTAAACTCAAATACTTAAAATTGGACAACCTCAACATTGCAGAGTGGTCTGTCATGGACGATGCTTTTCCTAAGCTTGAATGTTTAGTGTTAACGAAATGCAAGCGGCTTGAGAAAATCCCTTGTCATTTTGAGGATGTTGCATCTCTAGAAAGCATTGAAGTAAACTGGTGCAGCTGGTCTGTTGCCAATTCAGCCCAGGAATTTCAAACAACACAACATGAAGATATGGCAAATTATGCGTTCAGAGTTACAATACAACCTCCAGATTGGGACACAAGATCATCTCATTGACTCTTATCCGGTATGTTCTTTCCATTTTCCTGTTTCACCATATTTGTTAGTATTATACTTGTTTTGGTTACCAAAAAGAATATTTTTTTATTCATTTTAGGCTTGTGTAAACAGAAAGACAGAGCATGGCCTCAGCTCGGGGGATTTTCAGCAAGAAGTGAAGTGTTTGAATGTCAACATTGATTTGTTATAATTGTTACTGGTTATCAAACAACTTACTGTTTAGAAATTTATGTTTCTTCAAGTGTTTGAATAAATTGCAGACTTGATTTATGATGTAACTTTATGAGCAAGAGCCCGTGTAATATTTTCTGAATCTGCTGGAATTTTTGCAAATTTGAAATGACTATTGTTTCTACCGTTGAGAAATTTATGTTAGTGTTACGTATCCTGAAGACCCGATTACTTAGAGAACTGCTTTTCTTCAGTTCCAAAGAAAGCTATTACTGTAATGTAGATTAAAAAAATGGAATAGTTGTAATGACAAGGTTAAATCCCGCATTTCTTAGAGAACTGCTTTTCTTCAGAAGATTAGGTGTTTTTCTCAATGCAAATTACGTATCCTCCATACAAGAAAAGCATGGATTGGACCACTAATACATGTAGCACAATTGGCAACTTCAAGATTTCATGTTGTTAGAATGATTCTACTTCCATTATTGACATCATGAAAGCAAGGCCTTCTGTGCTACAAAGAGCTTCATTCATGGGCTTGATGAAAAGGTATATCTTGATGCTATTCTATTACTTACAAGGCAAAAAAAAAATTCTTCAGCTTTAGATTGCAAAATATCTGCCAATGACTACATTACGTGCTAAAACGTTCAAGTTGGTTTATTGCAGACAAGTGCATCTTTGAAGTTAACAGTCTTGAACCCCAAGGGCCGAATTTGGATTATGGTTGCTGGTGGAGAAGCTAGTGTCATCTATGCAGATACTGAACATATCTATCCGCAGAAATTGTTATTCGATGATAACTTCTTTGATTATATATTCTATTGTTTAAACTTGTCATTTTACCTTAACAGGTAGGTGATCTTGGATATGCTTCTGAGGTTGGCAACTATGCAGAGTACAGTTGTCCACATATTTCACTTAGACACCTCAATTAAGCCTTGTACCTATTGAACACCTCTACTACTTTGAATTGATACCAATGGAGCACTTTTTGCTTATTGTTAGGTGTTAAATAGGAAGAAAGGAGAGAAGCACGTTTTATTGAATTGGAAACAAGTAGGAATTGGAAACGTGTAGGAAAGGGAGAAGTTAGTACCAAACACTCTCGTCGTCATTAAGCATTCGAAGATGAACTGGTCCACTAATAGATGTAGCACAATTGGCAACTTTCGTCATCATTCGAAGAATGATTCAACTTCTATTATTGGCATCATGGACACAAGGCCTTAAATAATCCCATACACTAGATTCCCCCACATCATCAACAAGAACAAAATATCTTTTGGAAAATAAAGTTCTACGAAGCACATCAGCTAATTCATCAGCATGTTTCTCTCTATGATCAGAGTCCTCACCGGTAAAGGACACGCCTTGTGAATGATGTGGTAGATAATCACTTTGATAGGCTCAACATTCCTCGGGAGATTTTAAGTCATTTTATTGACCACTTGTTTGGATGGTTGTTACGTATTGAAGAGAATGAGAAGAATAGTCTTTTATATTTGATACTCCCTTCATCTCAAATTGATTGAATTGTTGAGACATTTTCCATTTTCAAATTAACTTAATTGTTTAATATTCAAGACTACTTTTAAAATATTCTTCCAATTTTACCCTTTATTCTTCAGAATTTGAATTAGTGAGTATTACAATTAATGGTTAGTTATTTTAATCATAAATTTGACAATAATTAATAAGGGTAAAAATGAAAAGGGGAAATCACTTACCTGTATACTTTTTAAAAAATATTTACTATATTTGTCAACATTATTTTTTTAACCATATATGAAATTTTTGGCTGAATTAAATTAAATTCACTTCGTCCTTTCCATCTTTCGCTCCCAATTTTCTCTCGCCGCTGCAATTTTCTCTGTTGGTGCGATTTTCTCTCGCCACTTCTTACTCACAATTTTCTTCACAAATACGGCTATACTACCTTCAGAGATGTGTATTCAGTAATCAGTTTTCAGACAAATCAAGTCGAGCAGAGAGTTGAATTTGAAGTTTTTTGAAGTTTGAAAGGTTAGAAGCTTTAAATTTGATTGCATGTCTTAGTTACTTGTTTAATTCATGCTTAATTATGTATCTCGGCTATACTAACCTTCAGCGATGTGTATTCAGTGATCAATTTCGAGATGAATCAAGTTCGGGCAAAGAGTTGAGTTTGAAATTTTTTGAAGTTTGAAAGGTTAGAAGGTTTAAATTCGATTGCATGTCATTAGTTACTTGCTTAATTCAAGATTAATTCTCTTTCTCGGCTATACTAACCTTCAACGATGTGTATTCAGTGATTAATTTCGAGATAAATCAAGTTCGGGCAGAGAGTTGAGTTTGAAATTTTTTGAAGTTTGAAAGGTTAGAAGGTTTAAATTCGATTTCATGTCATTCGTTACTTGCTTAATTCAAGCTTAATTCACTCTTCTAATTCAACTTTAATACACTTTTAATACAAATTTAATTCATTTTTGCAGTTTGTTGGTTGATTTGTTATGATTTGATGACTTGTTTAAATTCTTTCTTAATTCACTCTTCTGATTGATTTTCTTGGTTAATTCATAATAGATTCAAGTTTAATTCAATCTATAGAACACTCTCTCATCGTTTTCTTAGTTATTTGTTTAAATTTTTTTCTTAATTCACTCTTCTAATTCAAGTTTAATACATTGTAATACACTTTTAATACAAGTTTAATTCATTTTTGCAGTTTGTTGGTTGATTTGTTATGAGTTGATGACTTGTTTAAATTCTTTCTTAATTCACTCTTCTGATTGATTTTCTTGGTTAATTCATAATAGATTCAAGTTTAATACATTGTAATACACTTTTAATACAAGTTTAATTCATTTTTGCAGTTTGTTGGTTGATTTGTTATGATTTGACGACTTGTTTAAATTATTTCTTAATTCACTCTTCTGATTGATTTTTTTGGTTAATTCATAATAGATTCAAGTTTAATTCAATCTATAGAACACTCTCTCATCGTTTCCTTAGTTATTTGTTTAAATTTTTTTCTTAATTCACTCTTCTAATTCAACTTTAATACATTGTAATACACTTTTAATACAAGAACACTCCCTTGTCCTTCCCTTGTGCACACTATTCCTTTGCCATTTTGGTGCTTGTGCTTGCACTACAATTTGGATATCAACAGGCACTGGCAGGGGAGTTGTTGAGTCTGTCATCTCTAGTCATCTGTTTTATGTGGTATGAGTTTGGCTTCTGGCACTTTAACTGTTAACTTATTTTTGTGCTTGCCTTCTGGCACTTTAGCTTTTAGTCCAGATTCTTATGTTTTGCAATGATCCAACTAGTGAGGACTCTTATGGGTGTGGATATCTGGTATGTACTCCCTCAGTTCTGGAACTTTTCACACCCCAATAAAAATGCTCATCTATCTTTTGTTTTCTTGCTGCTCATCTTTGTGGCTTCCATTTTCTTTTTGCTTATCACACCAGTTTGAGTTTTGTGTGTTGGAAGGATGTATATACTCCCCCATAGACTTTTATATAATAGTATTAATATCTCCCAGAAACATTGACATTGTACATTTGCTGAACTGAACAATAATTGAATTAGATACAGTTGTAAAGGCTAACCTAAGAATTCATTACATAAGCAATGAAAAATAGACTAATCTGCACACTTTTTAATAATGTACAGAAAAAAAATATGACTAATCTGGCTGTGCTGCTTTACTTCAATGGACGATGGGATCCTAGCAACAAATATACTAATTACTTGGCAGATGGTGTGTTGATAAATACGGAATCAAACTTTGCCACCCTCGTTTCTATAATTGCTACTCAATTGTCAATAGACACATCAACAAGTAAAGTTGAAATCAGATATAAAATTGATGAAAGGTCTCATCCAATTCAAATTCATAATGGTATGGGGGTAAAAGTATATGTTGAAACCAAAAAGGAACATCGAGATATGGCAAGATACCCTTTGTGTGTCGCAACAACTGAACCAGTCAACTTGGAGACTAATTCTACACTCATTCCACTATTATGTTCAGACACTTCAGAAGATATAAGGGTTATCACAATTCATACTTCTCTAATACATTTAATGGTATTGGTGAAGCAATAGGGTTAATTGGCTTTGGATCATGTGAGGAAGTTGATGAGCTAGAAGAATTAGCACCAGGCATCATTGTTAATCCCAATCACTCTTTATTTGAGAAAGATCAAGTGTATAAGAATAAATATGTCCTCACCAGTGCACTAAAAAGACATTCCATTCTTAAGAATTTTCAATTCAAGACAACAAGATCAAGCTCAATCAGGTAAGACCTAAATTCAAGTCACTTTAAATTATTGATTGTATATTAATTTTTTTTCAACAGCTATTCGATACAGTGCTTAGGTGAAAACTGTAGTTGGAGTTTACGAGCTTCAAGCTTGAACAAATCTCAAATGTTCAAAGATTAGAGAATTTGAAAGTGAACACACATGTTTGTTGCTACATAATTCATTATCGGAAAGGCAAGCAACTAAGAGTGTTGTTGGGAGTATTATTGTCGGTAAATGTGCTAAACCAGATGTTATTTACACACCAAAAGATATACAACGTGACATGTTAGCTGAATATGGTGTGCAACTCACATATATGCAAGCATGGAGAGCTAAAGAAGCAGCTCTTGAATTAGTCTGGGGTGATCCAATTCAATCATATGCAAAGTTGCCAAGCTACTTTCACATACTAAAGGCAACTTACCCTGGTTCCCATATAAGATTGCATAAATCATAGGATGACCGTTTTCTATATGCGTTTGTAGCTTTGTTCACCTCGATAAAAGGATGGGAATATTGTAGACCAATTGTAGTTGTTGATGGAACTTTCTTAAAATGAACATACAAAGGGACACTACTAACCGCTAATACCTTAGATGCAGCAGGTGAGACTTTCAAATATGATAGTATTTTCTATATTGAATTTCTGAACTATGAATTAAAAATGAATTATAATTGCAGTAAAAATGTATTAAAATTGTATTAAACAAATTGTACATGGTGCAGGGAGTATACTGCCACTTGCTTATGCCATTGTTGATTCAGAGAAAAATGCATCTTGGAGGTGGTTTTTTGAGCAATTCAGAGACGCATTCGGTCAAAGATTAGAGATGTGTATCGTTTCCGATAGGCATGCAAGCATTATTAAGGCAGCTTCGAGAGTCTATGATGAAGTACCTCATTTTGCGTGTATGTGGCACTTACTGCAAAACATAATGAAAAACTTCAAAAAAAGTCAGCAAAGGGTCACTGAGTTGTTCTACTCTATGGCAAAAACATACACCATGACAGAATTTAATCAATGTATGACAATAGTTGAGAAAATAGATAAGAGGATCAAAGATTACTTGCTGAACATTGGATACAACAAATGGTCGCGTGTGCATGCTGAAGTAAACAGAACTTGGATGATAACGTCAAATATAGCAGAATCAGTCAATTCAAGAACAAGACATGCCAAAGTTCTTACAGTCTTACACCTCTTGGAATTCATGAGACAACTTGTCCAGAAATGGAATAACAATAACAGATCAAAGGCGACATTTTCAGGTTTTCACCTTGGGAAAAAGTATGAAAATATATTGCGGCGCAATAAAACTGCATCAGAGAAATTAAGGGTATGCTTGATCTGTAAATTATTTTTGCTAATATTTTTTCTTCTGATTCATATCTAACATCTCTCTTGATTATATTTTTTTCTTTTCATAGGTTGTAGAGACAAATAAATATGTGTATACGGTACTTGATGGTATTACACAATTCACAGTTTGTCTTCACCAACGTACATGCACATGTAGGAGATTTCAATTGGATGAGTTGCCATGTCCACATGCTTTGGCTGTTTTAACAATAAAGCACACTGGTTATGAGAAAATATTGCTCTGATTACTATACAAGAAAAAATTTATTGCTGACATATCAGTTTCAAATGGATTCCCTGCCAGATGAAAGCACATGGAACACACCAACACATGTTCTTGAAGAGGTTGTACTTCCACCTCATGGAAAGAGACCTCCGGGAAGACCAAAAAATAAAAGACATACACAACTGAGAGAAGATGAATTCAAGAAGGCGAAAATTACATGCAGCAACTATGGACAACAAGATCACAATAGGAAGACTTGCAAAAATGTTAGGCCTTATGATCAAGAATAAGAATAAGAATAAGAAATAAAATTTATTTTACCATGATTTTCTTGGTTAATTCATAATAGATTCAAGTTTAATTCAATCTATAGAACACTCTCTCGTCGTTTCCTTAGTTATTTGTTTCAATTTTTTTCTTAATTCACTCTTCTAATTCAACTTTAATACATTGTAATACACTTTTAATACAAGTTTAATTCATTTTTGCAGTTTGTTGGTTGATTTGTTATGATTTGACTACTTGTTTAAATTCTTTCTTAATTCACTCTTCTAATTCAACTTTAATACATTGTAATACACTTTAACTATTGATTACCTCAATGCTTAGTTTCCTTATTGATGTTGAATCTCTGTTGAAACACCCAAATACGAATTGGTACAATCTACACCTAATTATGAGATCCGCAAATACCCAAATACGAAAAAAAGAAACATCTTTCGTGCAAGCAAGTACCATTGCATGCCAGCACATATTTGTTCAATAAAAGCTAAGCAATCAGAAAGTGAAGAATAGACCAATATAGTTTTTCATAGCCATACTAACTACAAACTGTTTTTACACCATATAGTTTTCACAGTCATACTAACTAATACAACTATATTTCTTTATCTTTCCGGTCTATCATCTTCACTTTGAAGGTCACTCGCTTGCTTTCTTCTTGCATATTCCCATAATATAGCTCCAAATCTTTTTCGGAGAATGTCTGCCTTTACTTGTTGATTTAGAATATGTTGGCCATTACTTACAAACTCTGCAAATGCATCAACGAAAACTCCACAGTCCCTAAAAAATTCAATATAAAATTATTATCAAAATATCTACTTGATACAAAAAAGAATACCTATTTGATAATACTTACAGCGAGTCATCTTGTTGTCTGGGAACACCTTTAGTTATGAAATGAAACTCAATTTTGTCGAACTCATCTATCCCACTGTATTTCGGTGTTGCCTTCAATTCAGGACGCTCATCATAGAACTTGACCACACTCAAGTAATATGGTAAAACAATTGAAAGCATCTCAACAATATTTTTAACCTCAAAATTCACCCCATCCCTTGCCGAAAATGAATCCTATACCTCCAAAGACCTTTGCCCAATATCAAACATGACAAGAATCCAATGACAACCCTCTTTAATGTTTAGTGAAAAAAGAATATAATCCACTTTATCCCACGAAGTGCTTGCCAACAAACGACATCCACATATATATACCGGGCAATATCATCAGAATCTTTTACTTTATAGTTCTTCTTATTCTCATGAGCATCACAAAGTTGAAAGAAAGAAGTAGTAATTTTTGTCTTGAACACACAATCAGTAGCCGTAAATCGAACATTACTGTTGACTTCATATTTCCCTTTCTTTCTTAGATAATAGAAAATGACATCAATATGCTGCAAAAAATTAGAAATGAAATGTAAAAAAGAAATAGTCTCAAGAAACAAACATTCAATTAACCTCAAGAAACTCAGTAAGTGATATTGCAACACATAAGATTCACAAAATTTTCACAAGATTCAATTAATCTCCAAGAAGTTGTCAGTTAGTAAGTGTCAACCACTTATATATAAAATGTTGGGAAAGATAAACACGTGGATAGTAAGACGTTATCTTACACAAGGAGACTACAATTGGTGTAATGTGTTCTAACCTCTATCCAAGCATTCTGGTCACAAATATTTTTCTTAATTACCTAAAGAAGTGTTGAAAAACAAGGACATGTCGGAACAATAGGGAATTCATAGTGATTCAATTTGCTCACTATATAATATAGAATCTGAAACACATCAGCACCTATTCAGTCTAATGTGATTTGACATAAATTATTGAACTAGTTATCCATCAATAGGAGCAGCTAGCACAGGATACACTGAATAGCTGGAGTGGGCTACAATGCATGCTACAAGTAAAGCAATAGAAACTAAAGTGTATAAAATGACACAAGCAGTAGCAATAATCTACTTCATAAGGCAGGAGAGAAATTACAAAAAATTTCAACCCAAGGAACACAAAGGTGCTCACTAGACAAATCATTCAGGAAATTCAACAGCAGAGGTAGTATGACTCCTAGAATGTCAAGCGCTATGAATAACAAATATTGACGTCCAATGAAACTTTATACAACTAACCTCATCACACCATTCTTGTCTAGAATGTGCCAATTTGAAAAACCAGTGTCTTTCTGCTACATTACAAATACCTAACTCAAATGCTAGACTGATAACATTAAGAGCATCTGTATAAGGTTTCTTTCCCCTATCAAAACATAAAAAAATTACAACATAAATACTCAGAAACGGGACAGCAACAAATAAAAAAGAGGTAACTAAGGAAACTAAAGAAGAGTGAATTAAATAGTAACAAATTAACCAACAAACTTCAAAATGAATTACCTCTTCTTTGTACCCATATAAAGCCACTTAATGAATGAATCGATCAAATCCGATTCATTATCTCCTCCAGTTGCATATGAAAAAGGATGTTTTGTCTCAAAAAACTGACGTGTTACACATAAAGTTCCTCCAGATTCGAAATGTTGTGTGTAGGGAGATGTTATTAACTTTCCTGGATTTTTCTTTCTGCCACGTTTCTTCGGTGTCACTTTCTTTTTGTTTTGATCAACAGGGGCTCTTTTCTTTAGATAAGATTCTTCGGTCCTATTGATCTGAGAAAGATCTTCATCAAGAAAAATAAAATCATCAAGAGTATGCAAAGGTTTTTGACAATCCTCTGTTGCATCTGCATACAATAGACATATTGATTAATTTACAGTCAACAGATGCAACACTTATTTATGTTGGCTTTGTTGACTACATTACCATAAGGTTGCGCCCCAACTGTATTCACATCAGCAACCTCTTGGACTGTAAGCAAAGTAAATATTTTTATAATGTTATTAAAATAAAATGAAAGAAGTTTATTTGAAGTGAAGAAAATTAATACCATTTATATCAGCAACAACCTCTGACAAAACTTTTTCAATAGCAATTCCTGCAACATCTTCCTCTGTACATAACAAAAATATTTAAAATAAGATAGTTGAATTAACATATATGAAATATGTAATATATTTGTATAAAACCCTTCATTACCTATTTTACTCGATACTCTTTCAAAATTTTCAACGTCAGCAAATCTAACTGAAGTTTTAAGCACTTGAGATTCTTCATTTTGATTTGATCTCATAACATGAGCATCGTGCCCTCTTGATTCATTTACAGATGCATTAACATAGGGAGAGAATGTTGTATATGTAATTAACACATATTATAAGAAAAACATATTAAAAGTATATTATGACTATAACATAAATGTATTGAAAATATAAAGAAACCTCCATTGAAATCTAATCCACCCGAAAACGTCTCGCCAGCCTGCTTCTTAGATGGTTCCCTGACTTCTCTGATAACAGAGCTGCTACCACCATTCTTAGCAAACAACAAAGAAATATCCTCCAATAATTGTTTGTTATAATTCACCACAAATTCTTTGATTTGATTAAATCCTAAATCAATCTTCTCTTCAAGTGCTTTTTTATTTTCATTCACCTAGTAGATATTAAACCATAACACAAAAATTAAAATATAAAAGTTCTGGAAAAAAAGAGCCTAAAGTCAAGTTTGTATATACCTTTACAAGTTCTTTTCTCAATTCAATAACTTCATTGGTCAACATGTCTAGACCATGACTTGATCCTTTAGGCTCCAATTTCAAAATTTCAGCATTGTTATCACGAGGTTTAGGAAGCCTGAATTTAGATACTTCATCTTCACTAGCCACTATGTTCTCAAACTAAAAAACCAAATAAACAAAATAAAAATAGATATAGTAACTTGAGTAGAATTAAACAATGCCATAAAATGTATTAACTTTGTACAAATATCTTACTTTTTGTAGGCATGAAGAGACATTTCTCAATATATTTTTGCCATGGACTTTCGGCAATTGTCTTCCAATTCAAGATTCTTGGAATTGAGTTAGCAACCCGAATGGCTATATCTTCATCAACTTTTGAACAACACTCAAAAATTCAAATTTGAAGAGCAAGAGGCAAGCCACCCAATCTAAAGTATTTATGGGTTGACTTAAGCTTATGTCTCACAGAATCAGACAACTTTTTGTAGACATCTAAACCCACGGATATGAATTGAATTGTCCACTTTCCACAAGGTAAAAATCTCTATTACTAATTTGGTATTCGTTGTCCTCATATGAAAATAAAAAATCATTAATGAAGAAGAGAACAACCAATGAAACAGCTGAGTCATCATCTAGAAATTTTTTAGCTAGAAACAACACACGTAGATGACTCTTTGCAACAGTGATTTTTTCCGGAAAATAACTACTCAACAAACTACATTTAGAATCAGGAACATTGATAGAAGTGCCATCACTAACACAATTTAAGCCGGTAACTATTCCAAATTCTCTAAGACCAAAAAATAACTTTTTGTTATTTATTTCAATAGCAAACACATCATCCGGTGTGTGTTTTAACTCTCTATTTATAAGGCAATGAATAACTTGTAGTTGTGTGCTCGCTTTTGGAAGGTTAAGAAAGTAACCAAAACATGTATTCCTGAACAACTCAAGTTGTTTATCAGATAAAGATAGTTTGATTTGGTCGATGACACTATGATTAGTGTAAGATGACCACCTACTCGAAATATACACAACATCCGGATGTTTCCAGAATTTACGATCCTGCATATGTATTAAACATGAATTAAAAATATGTTACTACATACTAAAGTTGAATTAAAGATGAATTTCACATACTATGTATCAAAGCAAGGTAATAATCAATTGAATTAAAGATGAATTACACCGATGATCACTTTTGGTTCCAAAATCCAGACCCAGAACTTATCAACTTCAACACAAGCAGCCTAAATAATGATCTAGCTGTCATACACTTAAAGATCTATTTTATATCGAAAAACCAACTTCCAAAGCAATTTAAACCTACATTTCCACTTTATCCATTGGAACAAAACATTCGAGTGTGGGAGAAAAGATCAGATAGAACATGAAACAATGTTACTCCAAAATATATGATGTGTCCTCTCATTTACACATCTTTTCCATCTGTTTTCCAAATTAACACGAACAAGTGTTACCAGCTATTTGACAAGCTCCCACTAATTATAGACAAAACAATGGACAAAGAGGAGATATTTTGCAATTAAGTAAAACATAAATGTCAAATTCAAAGAGACTGCTAGCTTCCTGCTATAGCACTGCTCTTCATTGGAAGAGTATTGAAATAGTCATGTACATGATTCCCACACACCCTGCCTCCTTCAAATATATGATGAAACATTTGCTCATATGGCTTCCTGCCACTTTTTAAGAAGAACATTATGAGCCCGATATATAACCTCCTAATATATTCAAAACACTAGGACACTCAATCCCAAACTAGTTCGGGTCAGCACTCAGAATCCTATTTATCCCTCCCCTTTATTTAGGTGAACCTATTAATCAAACAAATGCAAAACCTGCTCTATTCACTTCCTGCCATTTCTTCAGATGACAATCCCTTAAACCTGAGATATAAAGTTACTAATAGATTCAAGATAGCAGGACTCAATCTCAAACTAGCTAGCATTGCAACACTATGCATCCTAACTTGATATCTCACATTCATATTTGAGTGTTTAAAAAAAATTATAGTACTACATACTAAAGTTGAATTTAAGATGAATTCCACATACTACATCTCAAAATCAAGGCAGTAATCAGTATACATCATTCCTAAAACAACAACTAACTAGGAAAAATACTATCACATACCGGATATCTACTCTCTGGTAGAATGACATTGTTGGGCAATCGATTTCGTGTTTTTGCATCCTTCACTGGCTTCTTCTTCTCCGGCCCATCTTTATTTTTCAATTTTTTTGATTGAAATTGAGGAGGTAAAACCTCAAAATCGTCATCACAGTCCACGATTTTCTTCGATGTAGATGTTAAATCAACGCATCTTTTTTTCAATTTCTTCACATTGTTCACCTCTTTAACTTGTTTTATGCTCCTTGTTCTACTTCTTGTTTGCTCCTTGTTCGGCTCACCCTTGTTTTGCTCACCCGATACTTGTGAGATTCCCAAACTAAAATTGGGACAGTCATTAACTTCATCAGTAGGAGATGAAACTTGACCCCTCATTCGACTCCTTCTATAAACTTTCTGATTCGAAGTACCAACATCACTAAGTATCCGCGGACTTCTTCTAGGCGATTTTCGTGCTCCTCCTTCTTCCATTAGAATTCTATGCTGAAAAATGGGGAAGAAAGAACAACAAAACCCTAAAATTTTCGGATAAAAGAGTAGAAAGAAAAGAGAGAGAGGATATGAGCGAATGGGCAACACTTTTTTTGCTTAGTTTAAAAATAACATGAAAAGGAACAAATTTTCTTTAAAATTGTTTTAAGTAACTATTGCTAAAAGTTGACAAAAATGGTAATAAATTAAAAGTATACTTAAAAACGGTAATTATTAAATAAAAGACCTTCACTTACTATGCCTAAATCTTCTTTTCTTAAAAGATGTGAAACACCTCAAATCCTCAATAATTCAATTAATTTGAAATGGAGGGAGTATCAAATATATGGAGGTCTTGAGCAATAAGAAAACAGGACCAGATGTCATTTAGCTCTTGCTTAAGAGATGTATGATACAACAACAATCTCAGCCATTCATCAGAAAATGGAGTGAATAGGCTAGGAGTTTTAGAGGAGCATGAATAAAAGAATTTAAAGCATCCTTGGAAGCTATTCTGTTTTAACTTGCCTCGAGCCAAGGAAACCCCAAAAGTTGACAACTTTATGAATAAAAAGGCAAAGGACTATATTCAAGAAAATAACACTGCATCCAGAGTTGTAGGATGAGATAATACAAAAATTTCTACAGCTTCGATCACATGAGATAATACAAAAGGAGCCAAGTAATTTTCTTGCCCGAAGCAAGAGCAATGACTAATTGGCTATATTCAGTTGTTACCCTTAACAAACCATTGCAAAAGACTTACTTGCAAAACCACATCATTAGGAAAGCAATATGTTCATCCTCCATTACATCTGACCTTGATAAACTCATCATAACATTTTTTTTTACTTTTCTAAGATGCAGCGGTACTTTTGTAATTGTTTCACTACTTGCACTTTAACTCCAACACAATCAACTATATCTGAAATAACCATACCTTGCTGATTATTGCAAACACCCGAAACATCCATTTGTTGTTGCTGCAGTATCTCTCCAGTAGGAACATGAGTTTAATTCCCTGATGTTGCCATAACGAAAGTATTTGGTTCTAAAATTATAATTTAGTAGGTTTGGAAATCGGTAATGTAGGTAGCTCCTTTCCCAACATATTCAACGACCTATATTCCTACGCTCCGTCCCTCAATATTAGGATGAGTTCCATTAGTAACAAGATCACTTTGAACAACTCAAACCACAATTCTATTTCCACCAGTTGTCCCTGCAACAATTGCCAAAGAATTATCCTTGTTCGAATTAATATTCCCAACCAATTGCTGCCCGTATTGTGATCACCTACAAGTTTTTCAATATTTCTTTTCCCAGCTCTCTTAGCATTCAAAAATCACGGGCATCTCCCTTTAATTGCTTCATATTGTTAGCCTTAGAATTAGGCTAGATAAGTGCAACATCTCACCCAACTTCATCACCTAATTGAGTACCTTGAGACAAGGTTTACCCCATATACAAGCGACATTTATTTTCTTCATGCCCTTTATGTTTACAATGAGTGCAATACAGTGGAAGATTATCATAGACAATTTTTTGATAATGTTTGATAATTTTACCCAATTCTTTCTCTAATATTTGTAGTCTTACACGATTTAGATGCTTATCTAGTAGGTCTAGGATTAACTTAACCCTAACAGTACTTGGCCCGATGCAATCTGTTGGAAAATATGTTCCAAGAACACAAAATTTATACGAAGAAGAACAAAAATATTAAAGTTTGATAACATGAACAACGAACACATAATTGAAGGCTTGAAACTAACAGTGCACGTGCTACTCAATATTTGCTATAGATTAGGACTTTAGTTACTTTAGGATTAATTTTTGTTTTAAATTATAAGGTATTGCAAGATGTAAATTTTAATTCACCATTTGCAGGTTTTGACCTTTGCTGCTCGCCACCCTTGGTTGAATTTTGCAAGGACAAGGAAATACTTTGTACTATGGAGCAAAAAATAAAGGAGTTGGATAGTGATATTCTTGTTTCTGAATTTTTTGTTCCTAATTCTACAAGTTCTTCTAACTTATAGTAGGCCCGTGCTTCAGGGAAGGATTTCCTCCGGTGATCGAGCCATTTTATCCATTAACATAAGGAGAGAACCTGGTTGGCACCAAAGGAAAACATGGAGGTTATGGCCAAATGTAACTAAATGATGGATTGATTGGGTTGATCGACTAAGAAGGTAAAATGGGAGATGTGGAGAATGCTTGTATATATGCTGCCATCCAGTTATCTAAAATTGACATTACCTCATGACAATGGTCTTATCTATGTTGCTTTGTGATTTTGTCAATCTCAGGTAACTTCTCCCATTTTATCTTTGGCATGATGGGTCTACTTGTATTGAACATTGTTGCTTTGATAGGGCTTAGACATCATGGTGAGGAGATTAGTGCAATCCTTGACATCTCAAATTCAACCTTTACTTTTCCAAAGAGCGAGAAATATAAAACAATACCTTATTAGGAGTTTATCAAGGTCAATAGAGAAAGAGAGGATGTAGTGAAGGATAAACATATAGGTTTCCTAACTATGTGGCTTTGCAAGTTACATCTTTTCCAATGGTTCATTAAGGATAACCATGGAATATAACCAATTAGACATTGCTCTTTCTTCAGGCAGGAAGATTGTTGTGTCTCCATTTGTATTATCTCATCTATATAGAGGTTGTAGAAATTTAGTTACCATAGAGTTTTGTCCTGCAAGAGGCCCCTTCTAGATCCTATAGCTATATTCTTGAATCTAACCTTTGTCTTATGATTCATAAAATTGTCCAACTTTTGGGCTTGCCCGGCCTCAAGGCAAGTTAAAACAAAATAGCTTCTGAGAATTCGTTTAATTCGTTTATTCACTCTATTTCCTCCTAAATTGTAACATCCGACAATTTGAAATAACTATGAAGAGGCTTAGAATTGGAAATAGTCATTATTGGAAGGAATTCAAAATCTGGAAAATTTGGTTAAGTATGGGAAAAAGTGAGTTTTTGGCCAACTTTGAGCAGTTATAACTCCTATCTCAGGATGAATTAAGCGTGTTTACAGTTATGTTTGCAAAGTTCGTGGAATGGTCTTTCCAACGCCACCGAGTTTGCTTGATTCCGAGTTCATATGAGGGAGTTATACCCTTTGGAAGTTGGGCAGTTGGCAGGGAAGTCCGTCCGGAAATTTGTAAGGGTATTTTGGTCTTTTCCCTAGCCTTTTCTTTTGGATATATATTAGTGTGTTAGACTGATTTTGATCAGTTTTTCTCTTTTTAAAGAGTGAGAGTGCGGGTTTGTGAGTGAAGAGGAGAAGAAGAGGAGAAAGAGAAGATCAAGCAAGGTTTCGTCAAAGATCGTTGTGGATATCGTCGGGGGTGATCCCTATTAGGTATGTGAGATCATAGTGTTGGGCTGGTTCTTTCCCCCACACGCCAAACTCGTTTTAAATTCTGAGAAAAGATTTAGTTGTGGTTGTTGAAATCTTGTGGTGATGTTTGTTGAAGTTGTAGTTGTGTTGTGTTGAAGTTCTTGTTTGTTTGGTGTATGTTTCTGGTGGTGTTTTTCAGTTGAATCTATTGCATGTTGAGGGTTTTAATGATTCTAAGTGTTTGGGGCTGGAACCTTTGAGGGTTAAAAGGTTTAGAATTGTAAAAAGGAAGGAGAAAAGTCGAGTTTTTTGGGGAAAAGGGCTGGGGCATCGCGCCAGCCAGAGCCCCCCAAGAGTGGCTCTGAAGCCCAGCCCTTGGGGCGGCGCGCCTAGCAGAGCGCCAGCAGTCCCCTTCTGAGCTTCGAGGGCTGGCGCTCCGCGCCTTGCAGAGCGCCAAGGACGCTAAGTTTCCCCATTCTTTTCACACTTTCTCATGCATGTTCCTTGGTATTGTACCTATGTTTCATAGTTGTTTTCAACGCTCCAAGGTACGTCTAAACGTCAAGAACTCGTCCATACAGGGTGCTACTTGTTTTTCAAAGATTGATCTCAGATAGGGCTATCACCAGTTAAGAGTAAAGGAATGTGATATTCCAAAGACAGCATTCAAGACTAGATATGATCATTACGAGTTTTTGGTCATGTCCTTTGGTTTGACCAATGCACCGGCTGCTTTCATGGACTTGATGAATAGAGTCTTCAAACCTTATTTAGATATGTTTGTTATCGTCTTCATTGATGACATACTAATCTATTCAAGGAATGAAGAAGATCATGCTAGTTATCTCAGAATAGTTCTTCAGCCTTTGAAAGATAAAGAGTTGTATGCCAAGTTCTCTAAGTGTGAGTTTTGGCTTAAGTCGGTGGCGCTCCTAGGCCACATTGTATCCGGTGATGGAATTAAAGTTGATACTCGGGAAATTGAGGCAGTGCAAAATTGGCCTAGACCCACATCTCCAACTGAAATTAGGAGTTTCTTGGGTTTAGCTGTCTATTATAGAAGGTTTGTTGAGGGGTTCTCGTCTATTGCATCTCCTTTGACAAAGTTGACTCAGAAGACAGTGAAATTTCAATGGTCTGAAGCTTGTGAGAAAAGCTTTCAAGAATTGAAAAAGAGGTTAATTACAGCTCCAGTTTTGACTTTACCAGAAGGTACTCAAGGTTTTGTGGTGTATTGTGATACATCTAGAGTTGGTTTGGGTTGTGTCTTAATGCAGAATGACGAAGTTATAGCTTATGCCTCCAGACAGTTGAAAGTTCATGAGAAGAACTACCCAACCCATGACTTAGAGTTGGCTGTTGTAGTATTCGCTTTGAAGATATGGTGTCATTACTTATATGGTGTGCATGTTGACATATTCACTGATCACAAGAGTCTTCAATATGTGCTTACTGAGAAAGAGCTTAATCTCAGACAGAGAAGGTGGTTAGAATTACTTAAGGACTATGACCTGAGTATTCTTTATCACCCAGGTAAGGCTAATGTTGTTGTTGATTCTTTAAGCAGGTTGCCTATAGGTAGCACCGCCCATATTGAAGAAGGAAGAAGAGAGTTAGCAAAAGATGTGCACAGACTGGCATGCCTGGGAGTCAGACTTATAGATTCCACAGAAGGAGGAATAGCGGTGGCGAATGGGGCCGAGTCATCATTAGTGTTAGAAGTGAAAGAGAAACAAGACCAAGATCCCATTTTGCTTAAGTTGAAGGCAAATGTTCAAAAGCAAAGAGTATTAGCTTTTGAACAAGGGGAAGATGGTGTATTGAGGTGTCAGGTAGGTTGCCTATGGTAGACGGACTCCAAGAGAAGATTATGGAGGAATCTTATAGCTCCAGATATTCCATTCATCCAGGTTCCACAAAGATGTATCGTGACTTGAGAGAAGTTTATTGGTGGAATGGCATGAAGAAGGACGTTGCAGAGTTAGTTGCTAAGTGTCCAAATTGCCAACAAGTGAAAGTTGAGCACCAAAGGCCCGGTGGTTTGGCTCAGAGGATAGAACTTCCGAAATTGAAGTGGGAGATGATCAATATGGATTTCATCATAGGGTTGCCAAGGTCTCGCAAACAGCATGATTCTATTTGGGTAATTGTCGACAGAATGACAAAGTCAGCTCATTTTCTACCGATAAAGACTACCCTTTCAGCAGAAGATTATGCCAAGCTATATATTCAAGAGATAGTGAGACTTCATGGAGTCCCAATCTCCATTATTTCAGATAGAGGTGCACAGTTTACTGCCCAGTTCTGGAAATCTTTCCAGAAATGCTTGGATTCAAAGGTGAACTTGAGTACTGCCTTTCATCCTCAGACTTATGGGAAAGCAGATCGCACTATTTAGACTTTAGAAGATATGTTGAGGGCTTGTGTGATCGATTTCAAAAGTAATTGGGATGATCAACTACCTCTCATTGAGTTCGCATACAATAATAGCTATCACTCTAGCATCGAGATGGATCCATACGAAGCTCTTTATGGGAAAAGATGTAGATCTCCTATTGGATGGTTTGAAGTTCGTGAAGCAGGGTTGATAGGACCAGATTTAGTTCACCAAGCTATGGAGAAGGTGAAAGTGATTCAAGAGAGGTTGAAAACGGCACAGAGTCGCCAGAAATCCTACACTGATGTTAGGAGAAGGGCGTTAAAGTTTGAATTAGACGATTGGGTATATTTGAAGGTTTCACCCATGAAAGGAGTTTTGAGGTTTGGTAAGAAGGGGAAACTTAGTCCCCGGTATATGGGACCTTATCGCATAGCTAAGAGGATTGGCAATGTTGCTTATGAGTTGGAGTTATCACAGGAACTAGCAGTAGTTCATCCGGTTTTTCATATCTCTATGTTGAAAAAGTGCATAGGCGATCCTTCATTGATCCTGCCTACTGAGAATATCAGGATCACAAATAGCTTATCTTATGAGGAGATTCCTGTTCAGATTTTAGATCGTCAAGTTCGTAGGTTGAGAACGAAAGATGTAGCATCAGTCAAGGTCCTTTGGAGGAACCAATTTGTTGAGGAAGCTACTTGGGAAGCCGAAGAGGACATGAAGAAGAGATATCCACATCTCTTTGAGTCCGGAGGAAATGCAGATTAAGGTACTAATTTCCTTCTTAGTGCTTTTTAAATTGTGGTGAGCATGCTGTTGTTGTTGTTTGCATGATTTCTTGTTGGGTGTTTGAGTTGATGTTACACCATTAGCCTTGTAAGAGTAACCTCATTCGAGGACGAATGTTCCAAAGGGGGAAATATTGTAATATCCGACAATTTGAAATAACTATGAAGAGGCTTAGAATTGGAAATAGTCATTTTTGGAAGGAATTCAAAATCTGGAAAATTTGGTTATGGGAAAAAGTGAGTTTTTGGCCAATTTTGAGCAGTTATAACTCCTAGCTCAGGATGAGTTAGGTGTAGTTCCAGTTATGTATGCAAATTTCGTGGAATGGTCTTTCCAACGCCACCGAGTTTGTTCGATTCTGAGTTCGTATGAGGGAGTTATGCCCTTTGGAAGTTGGGAAGTTGGCAGGGAAGTCCGTCCAAAAATTTGTAAGGGTATTTTGGTCTTTTCCCTAGACTCTTCTTTTGGAAATATGTTAGTGTGTTAGACTGATTTTGATCAGTTTTTCTCATTTTATAGAGTGAGAGTGAGGGTTTGTGAGTGAAGAGGAGAAGAAGAAGAAGAGAAAGAGAAGATCAAGCAAGGTTTTATTAAAGATCGTTGTGGATATCATCGGGGGTGATCCCTATTAGGTATGTGAGATCATAGTGTTGGGCTGGTTCTTTCCCCCACACGCCAAACTCGTTTTAAATTCTGAGAAAAGATTTAGTTGTAGTTGTTGAAATCTTGTGGTGATGTTTGTTGAAGTTGTAGTTGTGTTGTGTTGAAGTTCTTGTTGGTTTGGTGTATGTTTTCGGTGGTGTTTTTAAGTTGAATCTATTGCATGTTGAGGGTTTTAATGATTCAAAGTGTTTGGGGCTGGAACCTTTGAGGGTTAGAAGGTTTAGAGTTGGAAAAAGGAAGGAGAAAAGTCGAGTTTTTTGGGGAAAAGGGTTGTGGCGTCGCGCCAGCCAGCGCGCCCCAGGAGGGGCTCTGAAGCCCAGCCCTTGGGGCGGCGCGCCTAGCAGAGCGCCAGCAGGCCCCTTCTGAGCTTCGAGGGCTGGCGCTCCGCGCCTTGCAAAGCGCCAAGGACGCTAAGTTTCCCCATTCTTTTCACACTTTCTCATGCATGTTCCTTGGTATTGTACCTATGTTTCATAGTTGTTTTCAACGCTCCAAGGTACGTCTAAACGTCAAGAACTCGTCCATAACATGTGATCAAACACCTTGAATCCAAAATTCCAATTCAAGGAGAGTTAGATTCCAAGTCAAGTGAAGTTAAGAGTTAAGTCTAGAAGTTAAAGAAGTGAATCAAAGCAAGTTTTTAAAGTTGTTCAAGAGTCTTTATTGAATGTTTTAACTTTATTTTAAGAGTCAAGAGTTTCAAGTCAAGTAAAGAGTAAAGAGTCAAGAGTTTCAAGTTGAGTAAAGAGTATAGAGTTGAGTTCATTTCTCAAAAGTTATTAGGGAACTATGTATTCCCAAAGAAGTTTCTAAATGTTTTTACATTGAGTAAGAAAGGAACTATGATTCCAAAAGAGCCTTTGGGCTAGTTTTCAAGAAAAAGGAACATCGTTTCCAAGTGAGCCTTTGGGCTAAGTTTTGAGTAATTATCTCAACTAAAGAAAGATGTGTTTAAAACACTTAGGAGCTAAAGTATTTTTTGGGAGTAGTCTTGAGCACCGAATTGGGGACACGAGTTCATATTAACTTAACTCTCCATTAGAACCATGTAGCCAACATGGGATTTAACGGGTCATACTTTTTAGATGATCACGTAAAGTTAAGCTAGTGGATCCACTTGGTAAAGTTAGCTTCTTATATCACGGCAAGGTATAACATGGTCCTTGGGCAACGTGAGGTAAAACGTTATATCACCACTTAGTTTCATAGTGGTGGTTGTCTGTTAGAGAAACTCCCACAACAGTAGAAAGTGCATGGTTCCTCGAGAAGTTCTGCTTAGTGTGGATGGGGTTATGGGACTTCATTCATGCATTGCACAAGTAAACTTTGAGAGGAAGCATGGTATTTTTATGATACTATAAATATGATTTTCACGTCATGTTTTAATAGTTTTACAAGCTTTATATATTGCATGTGTCTTATTGCTTTATATATTGAGTTCGGTTATTCATGAGTTGAACAGAGCCAAGGTAAGAGTTCCTTTGTACTCATTTCAAGCTTAAGTTGTGGTTTAGCTTTCCAGCTCGCATACTCGTACATTCAATGTATTGATGCCAGTTGGCCTGCATCTTATGACGATGCAGACGCAGGTACCCAGGGTCAGCATCCAGCACGTTGTTGAGCCAGCTGAGCACTCCAGAGTCAGTGGTGAGCCTCTTTTTGTTCCGGAGGACTCGATTATGTTGTTCTCTTAGTTTGGTTTTATTAGGATGTTGCGGGGTCTGTCCCAACATCCATCTCAGTATTATAGAGGCTTCATAGACAGTCAGTCAGTTACTTTTGAGTCTCTCATCTATGTATATATGTAATATTCTATTTTGAGACTCGAGTTGCCTTTTTGGGCCAGATTTTATCAGTTAAGTTGTTTTATGTCCTTGCATTGCATGGAGTTTTTCTGTTGAGTTAGGTTTCCGCTGAGTTAAGATTGCCAGGCTAAGGGTTCGCTTGGGGGCCAGCAATGGTCTTCGAGTGCCGGCCACATCCAGGGTGTAGGCTCGGGGCGTGACATAAATGGCTGAGATTGCCACGGTATCATATATCTCTTAAGTAAGAGATAAATGGCATCTAGTCTAGTTTCCTTATTGCTCGAAACCTCTAGTATGGCCTTGCATTAGGCAATTCAAGTGTTGGCAAACCTGGAGTATTACTCTTCTAATCAATTAGCATGATAGGTTGGCATCAAACAAGCAATGCCTCTCCTTCCTTATCTGTCAGTCAATACTTTATCACTCGGTGTAGGATTATTTTCGATTCAGTAAATTGTATTTAAGAAGTGGATTCAAGGTTTGTTCAATTGAAGAGAAATTTTTCAGTTGTGCAATTTCACGCAAATCCAAAATCTACGCCATCCTTTGAGTCCTAGTGGTGGACTTATATTTGTAAAACTCAGACTGAATCAGCTGAAGAGATCCTAGATAGTATTATTGCTGGAGAAGCAACTAAGAAAAGGAGAAAGAAAGGTATTGTATGAAATTTTTGCCTTCATAAGTTTCATACAATACCTTTGTTCCTCATTTTCTTAGTTGCTTCTCCAGCAATAATCCTATCTAGGATTTCCTCAACTGATTCAGTCTGAGTTTTACGTATATAAGTCCACCACTAGGACTCAAAGGATGGCATAGATTTTGAATTTGCATGAAATTTCACAACTGAAAAATTTCTCATCAATTTAACAAACCTTGAATCCAATTCATGAATTCATATTACTGAATCAAAAATAATCTTATCGAGTGATGAAGTATTGATTGACCGATAAGGAGGGAGATCTGTTGTTTGTTTCATGCCAAACTGTCGTGTTAATTGATTTAGAGATAATACTCCAGTCCAGCTTTGCCAATACTTGAATTGCCCAATGCAAGGCCATACTGGAGGTTTGAAGCAATAAGTAAATTGAACCAAATGTCCATTGAGCTCTTTCCTAAAAGATGTATGATGCAGCGACAATCCCATCCATTCAGAAGAAACTAGAGTTCACGTGCTAGGAGTTCTAAAGGAGCATGAATAAAAGAAGTGAAAGCATTCTCGGAAGCTATTATGTTTTAACTTGCCTTGAGCCAGGCAAGCCCAAAAGATGGACAATTTTTTGAATTATAAGGCAAAGGTTAGATTCAGGAAAATAAGATTACATCTAGAATGTAGGATCCGTAAGGAACCTTCTGCAGCACCAAACTATATGGTAACTAAATTTCTACATCCTCTCTATATATGTGATATTGCAAAAGGATCCAAAGTAATATTCCTACCTGATGCAAGAGCAATGGCTAATTGTCTATATTTCATTGCTACCCTTTATGTGCCTAAAAAGTTTGCATGGAGGTCAGGACACTGTTAACCAATTGTAACCTCCTTACATAAGATAAGAATTCAATTGTCCATGTTATAATCTTTCCCAACATAATGTCTATAAGGGGTTGACATTGCCCTACTAACAAATTCTTGGAGCTTAGAGGTACCCCAAGATACTTGAAAACAAGGAGTTCCTTTGTGAACCCTGTATATTGTAGTATCAATTGTTGGGTAGATTCTGATACTCCACAAAAATATGCACAACTCTTGGTCTTATTTGCTATGAGTCAAGAGACACTTGAGAATTTTTGAAAAACACTCATATAGTAAAGTAATTAAAGGTATATCTCCCCTACTAAACAATATGAGGTCATGCTCAGCAAAGCTTAGTTGTAGCAAGGACAAATATGTAGGGAGATAGAGGGTCCCCTTGCCTCACACCTCTCTTAGCCTGAATAGGTGGAAAGGGGCATCTGTTAATCATGATATAATAGGATATTGTCCTAACACTGCTCATAATCCATGATATGAACTTATTAAGGACCTACATACCAGCTACCACCTCCTCAAGGAAATGACATTCTTAAGAGTCATAAGCCTTGAATATGCATTTAGGTGATATTCGTTTTCTTTCATATCCTTTGACCATGATGTATAAGAACATTATCGGTCAATATTTTACTAGGAACAAAAACAGCTTGACTTGGATAAACAAGATACTTCATAACACTTTAAAGTCAATGTGTGAGCATTTTAGAAATGATCTTATATATGGTGGTGTAACAAGAGATACACCTATACTTTTTGATTAACTTTGGATGTTGTACTTTTGAAATAAGTGTGAAAGATGTTCTATTAATAGGAGCATACATTTCATTTGTTTACAAAAAAATTAGGGCAATACCTCATTACCAATGACTGGCCAAGCTTGTTTAACAAAATGAGAGATGAACCCATATTCTCCTAGAGCTTTAGAGTCCCCAATACCCTTGATTGATTGCTTAACATCAGTATCAGTGAATGGTAGTATAAAGGACAATTGTTGTGCTTTTGCAAGGACAGGTCCAACTTTAAGCACTTCTGGTTGTGTAGTTGGCATATCAGTGGTGGTTTGTCCTAATAGCTCCTTGTAAAATCCCATAGTTTCCTTGGTTATTAATGATGGTTCTCTAATGACAGTTCCATGCTCTTTGGTTAGCATAGTGATTTGATTCTATGCCATCTAAGAAAGAGTGAAACAAACAGATCTTAGATATTATTACAATCACCAATGCATGATAAAAAAAAATAAGTACAATGAAGTATTCCTAAGAATGCCCTATAGCGTCCTGAAAATTGGATACGGATGTCAGCGTACCGATCTGTGAGACTCTACTAGGTACTTGGTCCTGTACTTACGAAATCGATAAATCTAAAGCTCTGATACCATGATGTCACGACCCAAAATAGGGCCATGATGGCTCCTACTCGGGGATTATAGTAGGCATCATCATGATTCGATTTCAGGTCTCAAAACTTTCCCATCCACCTTGGGAAGTGTGTAATCCAACACAACACCACAAAAAATATACAAGACAGCTATGGGAAGGGGCAAAATAGTAAAAGCACACAAGAACCCATAATGAGATCGAGGGTCATTACATAATTGAGCCATACAACTTCAGTTTTTGTTCCTAGAAGTTCCAAATCAGTAACACAAGGAAAAGTATAGATATTGAAAAGTTTAGTTTTCTAAAACCTATGAACTCTAAGAAACAACTATAAGTTGGTGGTAGTAGTCATTTCTCTCCAGATAGATTTGATAACCTACAAGATGAGGACATCTTTGAGGAAGGTGAGAAGAGGATGTGTTGGATCATTGTTTTACAAATACCGTTAGAAATGCAAATATTTTTCCCAGGCAATAATGCAATAACAAAAAGAAACATGAAAGAAAGAATAGTTGGAATGGCAAGATGACTGAGAAATTTGTTCCAAGTCACCTATTAATACGACTAGCAAAACAAAATCATACGTCAGAATCAGCAACTTCAACAAGATCCAATAAACACAAGAAAATGTGATATGAACTATCAAGAGCTATTGGACAGAATGGAAGAAGAAGACAAAAGAAAAATACTCTACGTTACTTTAGAAGAGCAATCTATATTTTTTAGTTCATCCATTTGTAAAAGAAAGTTTGAGGTTGATAACTCAACTTTCTTCTTGGCTTTTATTACTTTGCATACTTAGGCATTCTCATATAATAAACTCTATGATGGTCATAGAATACCTAATTTTGTCTAACTCTTGTTTTCTTCATGTTTGTTATAATTAGAGGTTCACAACCTCATTAGGATTGATAAGTAAAGTCTAGCCCCCACTGTTTGTACTTATCCAATGGAGGACTTTTATTTTATTATTAATAAAATACTATTAGACACATTGCCTAGTGGTATAAATTTTTAAAAAACCATTTTCTTTTATTATAAAAGATTAAAGGTAACGTTAAATTTTGCTTACTCATTTGAACAACCCAAACTAAAATCTTAAAAAATAAATCCTTTTATTTATGATAATTAAAAATTAATATATTTTTAGAATTAAATATCATTTTAAAGTCTTTTTAATATAAAAAAATATAATTTTCTTGTATAGTGACTTAGTAATACATTAAATCTTCTTTTTACGAAGTTTTATTTCGATATTTCAAGTCATAATTAATTCTAATTTTTAGTGATAGCCTTCTTATAATCACTAGAAAATTACCACTAAATTTATTATACAATTACTTGAAATGACTTAATAAAAAAAGGGATATGAGAAGGGAGGTATATATACAGAGCTAAAATGACTCTCGCCTTGAGGTCGGATGAAAATTTACAACTCTGTTGTTGGGAAGGAACTCCACAAGAAAAGAGGTCAGGAGCATCTAGGTATCTCCACCTCTACTCCAGCTAGAAAAAGATAGACAGAGAGGAAGAAAATGGAGAAAGGGGAAAGAGGGTGAGGTTGGCTACTTACAGAGATTTGCGAGCTCAACCACAAGACTAGGCACCTCTGATGTAACCACTTTTGGTAACTACTGCTCCACCAAATTATGTATCTACAAGAGAAATGGAGGAAATCAGAAAATGAGGGAGAAGTAAAAAGAGCAAGATGTAAGAACCTACCTCTGTGAGCTGAGAAAGAGTGATAACATGGTGAACAAGAGGAAGGTGTTGATGGTCCAGAGTGAAGAGGAATGTTGGGTTCCACGATGCTCCTTGCGGCGACATGGGGAGAAACAAAATGAGCTCAAATTTGGAAACCCTATATTCAAGGGTCCTGTTATAGAAGTTGGTAGCTCCATTTAATGGGTTGGGCTAGTTTTTCATTTTGTTTTTGGGCTAATCCAATGGTTTTATTGTGTACGGATTTACTTAATAATGAATAAAAGGAGCTACAAGCTCCACTATTTAATTTTTTAAAAAAAGTTCTCTCTCTAAGCATATCAAATACTTGCAACTCACAATTTTGTTTAGGCATAATATATATATATATATGTGTGCCATTTAACTTGGCCTCATTTCACATGTATGCCCTTCAACTTTTGGTTTGCACGAGTAGACACTTAAACTTGTATAAAGTTGAACAAGTAGACACATGAGTCTTACGTGTTATAATACACGTAGAATGCAAATTGTCATGTAAGATATTATGTAAGCTGTGTGCATCTATTTGTTCAACCTTATACAAGTTTAAGTATCTACTTGGGCACACCCTAAGTGGGAGGGCATAAACAGAGGCGGACCCACCCTTACCCGAGGGGTGTCAGCGACACCCCTCTACCGAAAAATTACATTGTATATAGAGGCAAATTTTGGTTTAATAAATAAATATATACAAGTATTGATACCTCTTGACACAACTTAAAGTTTTAGTCTTGTGGTTAAGGTGTTGTGAAAATTCCTTGGAATTGTGTGTTTTAGACCTACTAGCCTCATAATTATATTTTTTTTATTACAGCCAATAACACCCCTTAATGAGTCCGCTACTGAGCATAAATATGAGTTAAGATCAAGTTAAAGGGTATATTTATGTACTATGTCTTTTGTTTATATCATATATCTATGATTTTGTATGGTATGATTTGAATGGGTCATAATGGTATCCTTTAGATTTTAGAAAATTTATTGCCTGACATTTCCAACTATGACTTGTACATTAAATTGTTATTTGCTTTGTTTCAATTTATGCTACATACTTTCTTTTTTAATCAATTTTGTTTCTTAACAAAAACATTTTTCTATATTTAATATTAACAATTTAGCTCCAAATTTTATTTTAATTACCCTTTAATCTTTATCATTAAGGTTGAAACACTAAGATCATATCGAACTCTAGGTTTGTATATATTGGTAATTTAATTTTGCTATACAATGCATGTTCAGCTTATTTAGTACAAAGTGATTTCAGCATAAATCACATGTTCTTATCTTTTTTTATGCAATTGCTTTTTAGGATTTAATATTACATGTAAGTGTAGATATGAATGAACACTGCGGTGTGCTTGGTAGGAACGAAAATATTTTTCTAAAATATAAGAGATTTTCTTATTTTTTGGGCATAATATATAAATATATCATTTAACTTGACCTCATTTTACATTTATGCCCTCTAACTTTGGGTGTACACACTTAGACGGTTAAACTTGTATAAAGTTGACCAAGTAGACACATAAATTCTATGTGGCATAATATACGTAGGACGCAAATTGCCATGTAAGATGTCTTGTAGGACATATGTGTCTATTTATTTAACTTTACACATATTTAAGTGTCTACTTATACATACCCAAAATTGAAGGGCATAATAGCTAATTTGTTTGTTTTTTTTGGAAATTTGAAATGATTGTTAGTGGCTACCAAACAACTTACTGTTTGGTAAATTGCAAACTTGATTAGTGATGTACCTTGTCTTCGCTCTGATTCTTACCAATTGTTATTAAAATATTGCGTTATGATTTTAGAATAATACAACTATCTAGTTCATTTAAAAATGATAATTTTTTGGGTCAAGCTTATTTTTGTAGAAAATTATGATCCGTGATAATGATAATCAACTTCATTAATGAAGATTCTGCATAATTTAGGATTAGCAAGTATATTTATTTGATACGATGGAGTATTCTTAATATTTTTCAAAATTTAGTCATGTTTCCTATTTTTTAAAAAAAGTGAAATATATTTGTAAAACCCCGATCCAACATATTTTCAACTCCAATCCAAACTTCACCCAAATTAATTTTCTTTTATAAACTTTGAAACGGTATGGTCAAACGCCCGCTAAATCACAAGAGCTTCAAATAAATCGTTTTAATCCCTTAAATTGTCGTGGTACGATCTCTACCGCTCACCAACTCTAAATCAACGGCTCTCCTCCGTTCCTTATTTTCTCCACTTCTCTTTTTTCGGATCTAAATTTATTTTTTATAAATATATAATTATGCTCCTACTTGGTGAACATACAAATAAAAAACAATACAAGTAACTCATTAATTTAATAATTAGTAGTAGGAGTTAATTTTTGGGAAAATTGTATATAATAGCAAACTATTAATTCAAATTAAATGCTATAAATATACTTTGATTTAATTGTACCCTATTACAAACTATTGCTATTTTCGTCACTCTCCCTGGTGGAATCTCGCTCGTCACTCTCGTTTGGTGGCAATCTCGCTCGCCTCTCTCGCTTTTATACAAACACAAATGTATAAAATGTGTTTGTGTTTTTGTTTGTATAAAGCGAAAGGAAATTGTATATATACATATATTTTCGTTCCCCTCTCTCCCCTCTCCCAGATCTCGCTCGCCACCCTCGCCTCTCTCGCCTATACATAGATTATACAATTGATCTTTTGTATACAGCTGCTTTCTTTTGTATATGTATAGCGAATTATACAACTGCCTTCTTTGTATATGTATAGCGAATTATACAACCTGTTTTTTTTGTATATGTATAGCGAATTATACATATATATATATATATATATATATATGTTTGTTATAGAACGCAATTATGCAAACTTTGTTATAACATACAAATATGAATTTTGTGTTTGTTATATGTGAAAGTTGCTCTTAATTTTTCTAGTGCAATATGTATTAAATAATTATTAAAGAATAAGAAAAGACTAAGTGCCCGTTTGGATTGACTTATTTTAGGTGTTTTTAAGCCAAAATAGTTTTTAAGTAGTTTTGAAGTGTTTGGGTAAAGTTAAAAAGTGCTTATAATCACTTATTTTAAAGCTAAAATAATAAAATAAGTCAAAAACCATAAGTTAGAAATCCTAACTTATGACTTTTGGCTTATAAGTCATAAGTCAAAAGTCAATCCAAACAGGCCCTAAGCTTGTTTGGATTGACTTATTTTAAGTCTTTTTAAGCTAAAACAATTTTGAAGCACTTATAAAGTGTTTGGATAAATTTAAAAAATATTTATAAGCACTTAGTTTTAAGTTAAAACAATAAAAAAACAGTAGTAATACAGTTTGAAGAATTATATTATTATCACTAGGGGTGAGGATGGGATGATACATAAACCAAAATTGAAAATTTTCATACTGTGGTTTCGATGCTATGACAATTTTTTTAAAAATGATATTTTGTACAGCATTCAAGATTATTTATAACAAAAAAAATACCAAAATATCGAATACCGTACTCAAAATAGCTTTAAGCAACTTTATTGTATTTGAATACATAAAAAAAATATACATATTTATTTTTTAGATCCACAATCTGATCTTTTATTCCATAAAAATATGCAATAGTGATCCTTAGATACTTTCAACTGCATTGAAAATTTTGATTGTTTACATTTTTACTTTATACGGTCTTGTTTTATGCCTCCAAACTTGTTTAGACGATCCGAATCCATAATAATCTAACTTTAATGCGGATATTCGACGCCAAATTAAAAAAAAAAGTCCAAATCAACACTCTCCTTGTCCTCTTATTTCGGATCTAGAATCTCAAACGTAATCTTTTCATAAATATATACTTGTGTTCATACTAATAAAAAACAATACAAGTAACTCATAGCTGACCTTTTTCTGAGTGACACAAATCCCAATTAATTTATTAATTAATTAGTAGTAGTAGTTAATTTTTCTAGTACAATATGTATTATTAAATTGAATAAATAAAAGAATAAGAAAAGACTTTAAAAAAAAGCCTGTTTGGTTTAAAATATTTTATGGTATTCAGATAAAATTAAAAAAATACTTATAAATATTTATTTTTTGGAATTAATGAATTTCTAACTTTCACCTATAAGTAGGTAAGCCAAAAAGTCAATTCAACAGCTCTATTAGTATCATGTTCAGATATAAAAGGTTTATAAATTAGATAGTGTCTGAAGTCTTCAATCACCAAGTTTTAGCAGTATTTGGATTTCTAATTAGGCATTGGGCTTAATCAAATAAATCCAAGTAAGTTTATCTTCTTCTTTTTTTCTTTTCTTAATTTATTCTTCATATGTTTATTAATTGAAAAGCTTTAAGATTGTACCCACTTCCTCTCTATTCATAGACAAAATCATCCCCAATCTCATCTTTTATTTCATAAAATATGCAATATTGAAGTCTGTCTATTTTGGATTCGTGCTACTAGGATCATTAGGAGAAAGTGCTTCTTATCAAAAAATTCCCATATTCAGAGCTCGAATCCAAAACTCTGATCTAGGAGACCAGAAAAAGGCCCATCCACTACACCAACATCCTTTTTGGCAGTAAGAATCCGTCTTTGAATAATTGACCTTTTGAACTGAAATAAGAAAATAAAGAAAGGGGAATGAGTTTTTTCTTAGGAAAAATTAGCCCAGCAGCATTCATTATTACTTTCACTGTTTTTAGAACTCGATTCTAAGATTTGACTTGTTGCAAACATAATTGATTTGAGCAAATTAATATATGAAAAGACTTGAAACTTTGAGAGTAGCTCGTATCAATAATTTTAGGACTGTTTAAAAGAGATTTGACTTGGTCGGGATTGAAGGAAAAAAATTGAGCTATAACGACTGCAAATTAGAAGAATAGAGGTGTATAGATGTGAATTTTTCCCTTTTATTTAACCTGGATCTAGGAGTTTGGGTGTGATATTAGTGAGAAAAATGAGCCTGCTCCTACATGGCATTTAAAAGCAATTTAATATGACAATTTTCATAAATAGTCATAGGCTCCTTCCACTGTATTTATGAAGCTATGTTTTGTATTAGTAAAATGTTGCAGATACACTATATAGGCGCGCAAGCGAAATAAACTGATATAATGTCTCCGCCTAATTGAAATCACGCGAATGCAAGATCAACTTACATATACTTTACAAAATTCCTATTCATTCCAAAGACATCCCAATTTCATAATACTAACATCTGTTGTGGACTGTGGTTAACGGTATTATGCTTACCTTCATTATTTTGATTTCTTTGGTAATAATTCTTTTAATCTGTTTATTAATATATAAAATATTAATAATTTGACAAATTTTCCCTTATTACTAAAATATTATACTAGTAAGTAATTCTCATGAATATATATATATATATGCTAAAAAATCCTTTAAATGAAAAAGTATCTAGGTACGAACATGCTTATATACAAGCTAAACAAAATTACTAAGTACCTAATTACAATTCATGCAATAGTGATCCTTAGATGCTTTCAACTTTATTGAAAATTTTCATTGTTTACATTCTTACTTCATACGGTTTTGCTTTATGCCTCCAAACTTGTTGAGACAATTCGACCCTACGTGGCATGAATCCATAATAATCAAACTTTAATGCGGGCATTGGACACCAAATTAAAAAAAAAATCCAAATCAACACTCTCCTTGTCCTTTTTTTCGGATCTAGAATCTCAAACGTAATCTTTTCATAAATATATACTTGTGTTCATACTAATAAAAAACAATACAAGTAACTCATAGCTGACCTTTTTCTGAGTGACACAAATCTCAATTAGTTTATTAATTAATTAGTAGTAGTAGTTAATTTTTCTAGTACAATATGTATTATTAAATTGAATAAATAAAAGAATAAGAAAAAACTTTAAAAAAAAAACTTGTTTGGTTTAAAATATTTTATGGTATTAAGATAAAATTTAAAAAATACTTATAAATATTTATTTTTTGGAATTAAAATAACAAAAATAATAAAAAACAATGAATTTTTAACTTTGACTTATAAGTTCCTAAGCCAAAAAGTCAATTCAACAGCTCTATTAGTATCATGTTCAGATATAAAAGATTTATAAACTAGATAGTGTCTGAAGACTTCAATCACCAAGTTTTAGCAGTATTTGGACTTCTAATTAGGCATTGGGCTTAATCCAATAAATCCAAGTAAGTTTATCTTCTTCTTTTCTTAATTTATTCTTCATATGTTTATGGAGTAATTGAAAAGCTTTAAGATTGTACCCACTTCCTCTCTATTCATAGACAAAATCATCCCCAATCTCATCTTTTATTTCATAAAATATGCAACATTGAAGTCTGTCTATTCTGGATCATTAGGAGGAAGTCAGAATTCATATTCATAATTTTTTGTATCCAGAGCTCGAATCCAAAACTCTGATTTAGGAGACCAGAAAAAGGCCCATCCACTACACCCACATCCTTTTTGGCAGTCAGAATCCGTCTTTGAATAATTGGCCTTTTGAACTGAAATAAGAAAATAAAGAAAGGGGAATGAGTTTTATCTTAGGAAAAATTAGACACAAATCTCTTCTTCTGCTTTTCCCCAACATAAACAGCAAAGTTGCCTTTAGGAACATCTCCTGTTGTAGAAGACTTCTTGATTATACGAGGCATACGGATAGCCATGGTCATTATTATTTTCACTGTTTTTAGAACTCGATTCTAAGATTTGACTTGTTGCAAACATAATTGATTTGAGCAAATTAATATATGAAAAGACTTGAAACTTTGAGAGTAGCTCGTATCAATAATTTTAGGACTGTTTAAAAGAGATTTGACTTGGTCGGGATTGAAGGAAAAAAATTGAGCTATAACGACTGCAAATTAGAGGAATAGAGGTGTATAGGAGTTTGGGTGTGATATTAGTGAGAAAAATGAGTCTGCTCCTACATGGCATTTAAAAGCAATTTAATATGACAATTTTCATAAATAGTCATAGGCTCCTTCCAGATTACAAAACACAGTGGTAAATTGTGTATTTATGAAACATATAGCTATGTTATGTATTAAAATGTTGCAGATACAGTATATATGCTCGCAAAATAATCTGATATAATGTCTCTGTCTAATTGAAATCACGCGAATGCAAGATCAACTTACATATACTTCGATACACTTTGCACATACAAAATTCTTATTAATTCCAAAGACATTCTTTTAGGTTTGATTTTGTAACACTAACATCCGTTGTAGACTGTGGTTAATTAACGATATTATGCTTACCTTCATTATTTTGATTTCTTTTGTAATAATTATTTTAATCTGGATATTAATATATATAAAAAAAAAAATAACAAATTTTCCCTTATTACTAAAGTGTTATACTAGTAATTAATTTTCATGAATATATCTGCTAAAAATTCCTTTAAATGAAAAAGTATCTAGGTACGAACATGCTAATTATATACAAGCTAAGCAAAATTACTAAGTACTCCCTCTGTCCCTAATTACTTGTCCACTTTTGAATTGACACACCTATTAAGATAACAATAATTGACATAGTGAGTTTACCATTTTACCCCTATTAATTATGAATTGGATGAATTATAAACTTAAGATTTTCAAAAAGTTCGACTTTTTTCAAAGTAATTAATTGAGAGTATAATAGGTAAAAAAAATTGTCCTTTCTTGATTTGTCAAAATGAACAAGTAATTAGGGACAGAGGAAGTATCTAATTACAAGTCATTAACAAACTAGTACTCCCCCGTCTCAATTTATATGATGTGCTAGTTTGACTAGACACAAAATTTAAGAAATAAAAGAAAGATTCTTAAATTTGTGGTATAAAATAAGTGATAGTTGGGTGAAATGAGCATTTTAAAGTTAAATTGTTATTAAATATTGAAATGTTCGATTTCTTTTGGGAGTGACTAAAAATGACAGTGTGCCATATAAATTAGGACACGGGGAGTAACTAACTTTAGGAAATGATTATTTTACCCTTCTAGTATAAGTTTTATTTCTCTCAACACTCCTCCCTCAGGCTAGGTGGTGCAAACACATTGAGCATCCTAGCTTGAAGCATATATAGATGGAATTGTGTACCCTTTGGGTATCCTATATCAACGAGTACACTATTTTAAAAATCATGTAAACATAATAAACAATGTTTTTGAGTTATAAATAAAAACTAAAGAGAAAAATAAGCTTCTGAAAATGATATCCTATTTAGACAGAGCTAAGTTAGCTGAGACGGTGGCTAAGACGGAAGCTTTCGAACACTTGTATGTCGAGCTATGAGAAAATTGTGGGGATAAGAAATTATATAGGATTGCAAACCCAAGAGAGAGAAAAGCTCGCGACTTGGATCAAATGAAGTGCACTAAGGATGAGGCGAAGTGCTGGTGGAAGAGACCGCCATTAAACAAGGATAACAAGCATACTTTCACAAACTCTTAAATGAAACAAGGGACAAAGACATTGTGTTGGGTTATTTGGCGCACTTGAAAGACATCGGGATGTAGGGTATAGTAGGTGTTTTAGGGTTGTGGTTAAATGTGTTATTAGTAGAAGACATGATGAGATTCCGATGGAATTTTGGAAAAGCATAGACTAGATAAGTATGGAATGGTTAACTAGGTTGTTTAGTGTTATTTTTAAGATGGCAAAAATGTCCGACAAGTACAATGATTTCATTGTACAAGAACAAGAGTTATATCCAAGACTATAACAATTAAAGTGGTATCAAATTTCTAAGAAACACTATAAAGATTTGGGAGAGAGTGGTGGAGATGAAGGTGAGGAGAGGAGTGTTAATTTTCGAGAATCAATTTGGATTCATGTTGGGACGATCAACTACTAAAGTCATCCATCTTGTGCGGAGACTGGTAGAGAAATATAGGAAAAAGAAGATGGACCTACATATGGTGTTCATTGACCTTGAAAAAACATATAACAAAGTTCCGAGAGATGTAGAGGTTCTTGGAGGCTAGAGGTGTCCCGATGGGTTATATTAGGGCAATAAAGGACATGTACAATGGAGCCAAGACTCGGGCTAGAATGGTGGGAGGAGACTTAGAGCACTTCCAAGTAAGATGGGGCTACACCAGGTATCAAATTTTAACCCTTTCTTATGTGTGTCACGACCCTGACTATCGTGATTGGCACCCACACTAACCCTCCGGTGGGAGAACCATTACTCCAACCCAAACTAACAACTCAACCAAAATACTAAGGCATTTAAGTTATGGAAGCAAGCTAAATAGCTAAGGAAAAGATAGGGAGTTCCCATAAACTCGAAATAAAAGTCTAACAACTAAAACAAATGCGGAAAGTACGCCTAAAACCTGAAAGTCAATGTACCAAAACATCTAACAAGATCCATAAGTCTAACAAGAAGGGTTACGACCCCAAACTAATGAACTAATAACTAACTAGAAAAGTCTAAGTCCGAAATGTGGACATAGATGAAAGGAGAACTCATGGCAGCCTGGAAGAATTGGCTCACCCTTGAATTCGATCGACGATCACTGATCTTCTAAACGATGTCTGTCAATAGCCGCCTAAAGATGCCATGCACTCAACAAAGAAAGAGCAAGTGCAGTATTAGTACACAACCAAAATGTACTGGCAGGATCACACAACTATCCCACTAAGTGTAATATACATAAGTCAATACAATATTATAATCATATGCATATATCGAACATATATAATATTATCAACATTTACGAACAATATACAGTTTTGCATTTCTCAAGATACACAATTACGTCAAATTATTGGTCCTCTCATCGAACCCAAACTGTTAGCATACCGGAACGTGGCAACCGATCCCATAATTATATCGAAATGTGGCAACTGATCCAAGTTAGTGTGTCGGAACGCAACACCCGATCCATTCAACAAGCCACAATCATAATCACAAAGTACATTCTCATAATCATTCATGACATTCATCATTCATATATCTTCATTTACAATTAATGTGATCAATAATGCAACATTCTCATACATACATGTATCATAATGAAGTAAGAACAAACATACATCACACGATCATAGAATCACAACCATTACCTATCTCGAAACAAGCTTAAAACCCTAAGAAACTTGATTTTTCTATTTTCGGATTCGTTCCGTTTGTTCTTGGTTTACAAACAATCAATATAATACGGGAATCAATAAACAATCACTAATTACCCGGATTACTAATAATTCTAACAACCCTAGATCATACTCATGATCCCACTACCCAAATTAGGGATTTTCCCACCATAATTCTCAGATCAAAACTCTGCCCCATCGATATTTACCCATTAGATTACTTTCTACGGATCAAAAAACAGATTCGAGGAGTTAAAACCTTACATTTATCCTTTAAGATGGTGGAAAACTGTCAAGAATCTCCAGGGGTTCGTCTCCTTACTCTCAAAGTCGAAAAGTGCAGAATAAAGACGTTTTGGGGTTTATTTCTAATTAAGTCGCGTTGGGCCTACCACAACGGTCCTCACCCCGCTACAGTGGCCCCGCCCTGGCAACAGAAATCCCCGCCAAAGCAGCTTGCACGAAACAATAAGCTATTTTAATAATTCCAAGATCCTATTTCACAATACACATTCAACCAACGACACTCAGAAATTACCCGTTCACTCCAAGATCAGTTTCGAGAGTTCTACTCACCCAAATTCAATTACGTAAAGTCGTACGGGTTCCTTAACGACTTACCTATCTACTCATGTGATCGAATTCATAATAGACTCCGATTTTGTCCAAATCTAGACTAGGTTGAGAAATCTCAAGTTATTACGAAAAAGTTTTCCGGTCCAAAAATTTTCCCTGTTGGCTTTTCTATACAAGAAATAAGTAGTTACAATAGATACCAATTTACCCATCACTCGTCCTCGAGTGACAAACTTAGGAAAAACAGGCTAAAGAAAGAATGGAGTAGTACCTGAATCGACAAACAATTGGGGATACTTGTCTCGCACGTCCTTCTCACTTTCCCAAGTAGCTTCCTCAACTGGACGATGCTTCCATTGAACTTTCACGGATTTGATCTCCTTGGTCCTCAACTTACGCACATCACGATCAACAATTGCAATCGGTTCCTCCTCATTTTGTAAGTCCTTGTCTAACACAATTGAGTCCCAATTAATGATGTAATCACCATCACCATGATATCTCTTCAACATGGACACATGGAATACTGGGTGAACTCCCGATAGGTTAGGAGGTAAAGCCAATCTATAGGCCACGGGCCCTACACATTCAAAAATCTCAAAGGGACCAATGTAACGAGGACTAAGCTTGCCCTCCTTATCAAATTTCATCACCCCTTTCATGGGTGACACTTTAAGAAGAACATTCTCACCAGTCTGAAATGTTATATCTCTTACCTTATGGTCTGCATACTTTTTCTATCTACTCTAGGCTGCTAGAAGCTTAGCTTGAATACTCTTTACCTTATCTTGAGCATACTTCGCTAAATCAACCCCCAAAGGTTTCACATCTCCAACTTCGAACCATCATATGGGTGATCTACATCCCCTCCCATAAAGTGCCTCAAATGGTGCCATATCAATGCTAAAGTGATAACTATTATTATAGGAGAACTCACACAAAGGTATGAATTTATCCCAATGCCCTCCAAAATCAATCACACATGTCCTCAACATGTCTTCTAACACTTGAATAGTCCTCTCTGACTGCCCGTTTGTCTGTGGATGGAAGGTTGTACTAAAAGTGAGTTATGTGCCCAATTCATCATGTAACTTCCTCCAAAACTTGGATGTGAATTGGGTACCACGGTCTGAGATGATAGAAAGGGGCACCCCATGCAACCTCACTATCTCTTTCACATAAACTTTAGCCAATTGTTAGCATTATAATATATTCTTACTGGAATAAAATGGGCTGATTTAGTCAATCTATCAACTGCTACCCAAATAGAATCAAACTTTCCCAAGGTCTTGGGAAGACTAACCACAAAATTCATGGCTATCCTCTCCCACCTACATTCCGGAATTGGCATTCTCTGAAGCAAACCTGCAGGCCTTTGATGTTCATATTTTACTTGTTGGCAATTTTGACACTTAGCCACAAACTCCGATATGTCCTTCTTCATGTCTGGCCACCAATAAATTCTCTTCAAATCTCGGTACATCTTGGTCACATCCGGATGAATAGAATATCGTGAGCCATGAGATTCTGTCAACAATTTCTGAATCAAGTCATCAACTCGAGGAACACATATTCTTCTGCATCAAGAGTGGTCTATTGTGCCTTACCAATCACAGTCTTCTTCTTTAGTGCATTCAAATTTTCATCCTCAATTTGTTTGGCCTTGATCTCTTCAATGAATATGGCCCTCACTTCAATGCTAGCTAACGCCACACCTCTTTCTGAGATGCCCAACTGCATGAACTTAGACTCCAAGGTCTGAATTTCCTTAGCCAAAGGTCGCTTGGTTACACTTAAGCAAGCTAAATTACCCATACTCACCGTTTTTCGACTCAAAGCATCTGCCACTACATTAGCCTTACCCGGATGGTATTGAATGGTGACATCATAATCTTTAAGTAACTTCATCCACCTTCGCTGTCTCAAATTCAGATCTTTTTGAGTGAACACATGTTGCAAACTACGATGATCAGTGAACAATTCACACTTAACACCATAGAGGTAATGCCGCCAGATCTTAAGAGCAAACACTACCGCTGCTAACTCCAAATCATGTGTTGGGTAATTCCTCTCATGCACCTTCAACTAACGCGATGCATAAGCTATAACATTCTTATTCGTTTTTGGATAGTTGACCTGTCTGCGGCTTCATTCATTATTTCTTTTCACTGATTTTAAAGCTAGCTTGACCTGCCGCAAACATAATTGATTTGAGTGAAATATATAATCAAAAGAGTTTGAAATATTTAGAGGAGCTCGGATTTGACTTGGTGAAAAAAAAAACATTCTGTAATGGTCATTCTTTGTTAGTTGCAGGATCTTATCAACAAGTAGATGGCCCAAGATTCTTGCTTTATATTAAAAAAAAGCATCACCGATTGTGTAAAGACGGGGCAGTTAGATAGTTCATACAAGGATCAATTGGACTATGCTAGGGAGATTGCACATAATTTATGGTATTATTTCGGTTGGCTGAAGAAGGAAAACTGTAATAATATGGTATCTGCGCAGCTTAAGCCCTTAATCGATGAAGCCAATGATGACTTTTGTGAGATACTTTCTCTTTTGAAGAATCAAGGCCTGACAAGTGAGACAGTGAAAATGATTTCAGATGTGATGAAAATGATCAAACCTGAGATTATTGCTGAGCGATTTATCAGTCCTTCCAAGCAATCAACATCATCATCTACCCGTATGATCACTATGGATATGGTGAACCTCGTCAAAAGTATTTGCAATACTGTTGAATATCTGACAGGCATTACATTTCGGGAGTTTAAACATCTGGGAGTTCTCCTCAAGTTTACCGCAAAGCGGTGCAATATTGAACATGAGAAAATAAAGGATCTCTTCACCCTTGCTGAGGATATAGCTAAAACTGCAACTTACCTATCTATCTTGTGTTGGGAGACGTATGACCAGTACTCGGCACGTATATCAGCGCCCAAGTCTTCTATTGGGGTAACATATTATTGTGTGTTCGCTGGTCCTGACTTCGAGTCCAAGATTTCAAAATTGCTGGAAAGGATAAATCCTATTAGGCCTGAATGGAGGAAGCTTTATATCAGTTTCCTGAAAGCATCACATTCGTCAAGTCCAAAAGCTCCACTGATGCATGATGGTCTTAAGAATCTATCACATGATCTTGATCTTGATCTTGCTCAGAAGTTTACTGAGTCTATCAGATATGATCTGGAAAAGCTGAAAATTCATGATGCCAGTTTGAATGTTGCTTTATCCGATAGATTTGAATGGCTCCAAGATGGACTTCTTCATCTCTCTAAATTTCACAAGATATTAGATCACCAGCAACAAGACTTGAGCTCATTGCTCTCATTTCTGGAAGTTCTGGCCATAGAAGCAGCAATTGCAATCTACTCCTTGTGTGACATGAACTTAGAGAACAATATTGCTGAAGTAGACCTTATGTTTCTTCCTTTGCAAATGAAGTTTAAGTATCTCAAGTTAGAGATCAGTCTGTTTCAGAAACTAAGGTTACCAGAGTCCCAGATGGACTGCTTTCAGGAAGAATTGACTTCCATGAAAACGTTCCTCATGGATTCATTGGACAAGTGCAAAGTGCAGACTCAGCTAACTGATGTCTTGACCTTAGTTCTATCTGTCACCACCGAAGCAGAGTCATTCACTAATTCTCTTTCTCGTGATTCAGAGGATGGAGAATTAGCCAGGAAAATTAATCTCTTGCATTTTCAATTACATCTTAAATTTAAGTTTATTAGGGAAGTGATTTGTCCCTTCATTTCGGCATCATCAACACCAGTTCTGCCTGTGATATATCCGTTGAACTTTCTTCCTACTTATGTTGAGGCCATCAGTTCTTATTTCACCATGTTGAAATCCTCAAAGACATCGCCCTCCGCTGGTAGCCCGACGATGGATGAGGTTTTCATGGAGTTTCATGAATATATTTTTGAAAATCTGCTACTAAAGGTTGAAGCAGATCTGGAACTTACTGATACAGATAAAGTTAAAAGGTTTTACCACAGGTTGATGCCCTTGGTAACACTTGTTGTTGATCCCCCAATGCAGTACATTGAATGCAAGAGGCAAAATGATCTCTTGAGAAAAATTGGAACTTTAGCGATTGAGGCCGAAGCTGCTATCCGCTTATCGTATGAGGATGCTTTGGACAGAAGCAAAAGTAGGAAAGTCGGTCTTTTGCTTCAACTTTTGACTGCGTCTTTCATGCTAATCAAGTGTGAGGGGAAGTTGATGGATCAACTAAAGCACAAAGCTATTCATGAAACTGAATTTTTGGATCTTGTGGCAAATGCTCATGAAGAAATTATTTTCCTTAGAGGCTTTCTCATGGATCTTCTCAGGCAACACACGACAAAGATTGACAAATCAGATGATCTCTTAATGCATGCTGAAGTGGATGCCCACAAGTTTAGCACTTGTAGTTATGAAAGTTTTGTGTATGGAAGCAACACAGGGGAAATATCTGATTTCCTACAGGAGACTGAATTTGTCGAGGTAGATGCATCACATGTATTGCCCTTAGTTCTATCTGTGGCCACTGAAGCACACTCATGCATTACTTCTCTTTCTCGTGATTCAGAGGAAAGAGAATTGATGAGGAAAATAAATGTCTTGCACTTTCAATTGCTTCTTAAGTTTAAGCTTATTAAGGCAGCGATTCGGCAGATTTGTCCATCCTTTTCTGCATCAACACCAGATCATCATGTGATATATCCGCTGAAGTTTCTTCCTACTTACTTCGAGGTCATTGATTCTTGTTTCACAAAGTTGAAATCCTCCTCTGATAGCCCGAAGATGGATGAGGTTTTGCTAAGGTTCCATGAATATATTTTCGAAAATCTGCTACTAAAGGATGAAGCTGATCTGAAACTTACTGATTCAGATAAACTCAAAAGGATTTACCACAGTTTGCTGCTCTTTGTATCAATCCTTGTTGATCCCCGAATTCAGTACACTGAATGCAAGAAGCAAAATAATCTCTTGTCGGAAATTGGAGCTTTAGCGATTGAGGCCGAAGCTGCTATCTGTTTATCATATGAAGATTCTTCGCAAAGCAACAAGGGTAAGAAGGTCAATCTTTTGCTTCAACTTTTAACTGTGGCTTTCATGCTAATCAAGTGCAAGGGGAAGTTGACGGATCAACTAAAGCACAAAGCCATTCTTGAAACTGAATTACTGAATCTGGTGGAAAATGCTAATGAAGAGCTAATTTTCCTTATAGTCTTTCTCATTGATCTTCTTGGGCAACAGACGATAGAGCTTAACAAATCAGATGGTCTCTTAATGCATGCTGAAGTGGCTGCCCACAAGTCAACATTAATTAGCACTTGTAGTTATGAAAGTTTCGTGGATGGAAGTAGCTCTGCGGATATGAGTCTTTCATTATCCGATTTCCTAAAAGAGACCAAGTCTGTCAATGCAGAGATTAGAGAAGTATGCTTTCAGTTACTGGATGAATCAACCTCCTATATCACTGTGACAGATCTGAAATGTCTTATCAACATGTTTTTGGACATGCTGAACCATCTGCATTCTAGGGGTGACGTGATCCCGGTCGTGAGGAATCAAATCCTAGTAGTTCAAGAGAAACTGGAGTTTCTTGCTGATATCTTAAAGCCGTGCAATATGCATACAGAACTCAAAGACCTTATGGAACGTGTTCAAAATGTTGCCTATGGGGAAAAGTATGTCATTTTCTTCTCTGTCAGTGGTGATAGTCGTGCTTGGTTCCACCTGTTATATCTCTACGATGTCAAACAAGTGTTTAATTTTGTTGAGGCAGAGGTCAAAACTATTACTTCTGAATTTCGTGAAGTGACAGGGCTTAACTTCCCCAAGACCAATGGATTAGGATTTCTCAATTGCTTCTTGGGAAAGTTGGAGGAGCTGTTACACTCTAAGCTTGACCTAATTACCAAACTGAAGCCTCAGATTGTATTAGTCAAGGAGGGATTATTGATTCTAAGATCATTTTTCGATCATACGGAAGAAACCTATGATGAGCATGATGAAATTTGTGGTCTAATAATCAGTGCAACTGAAATGACATACAAAGCCGAGTATGTCATTGACACTTGCTTGGCCTGTTCTTACTCACTGATGTACAAAGCTTATTGGATATCTGAAGTTGTTGAGAATATCAAGCTTGTCAACAAAGATGTTGGTGAGAACCTAAAAAGAGAGGAGATTGATGTGAACCGCGTTGCAAAAGGTTCTGCTTATATTGTGCCATCATTATCAGCTAATACTTCAGGAGCAAATGAAGAAATGGTGGGGTTTCAAGATGTGATGGACAAATTAAAGAAGCAACTTCTTGGAGGATTGCATCAGCTGGATGTTATCTCGATATTTGGTATGCCTGGAAATGGTAAAACCACTCTTGCAAAGAAGATTTACAATGATCCCACAGTTGTCTCTCACTTTGATGTTCGTGCTATGTGTCATGTGACTCAAGTATATTCATGGAGAGATTTGTTGCTTACTATTTTGAATGATGTTCTTGAGCCTGCTGATCGCACCAAAAAAGGAGATGATGAGTTAGCTACTGAGCTGCGTCGTGTTTTATTGACCAAGAGATTCTTAATTCTCATTGATGATGTGTGGGATAAAACAGCATGGGACTATTTGAAAATGTGTTTTCAAGGTTCTCAGAATAGGAGTAGAATTATTCTGACAACGAGGCTGTATGAGGTTGCCGATCATGCTAAATGTAACAGCGATCCCCATCCTCTGCGTTTACTCACAGATGATGAGAGCTGGAAGTTACTACAGGAAGAGTTGTTTCATGGTCAAAGCTTCCCATGTGAACTCGGAGATGTGGGATTACGAATAGCGAAAAGGTGTGGAGGGCTGCCTCTCTCAATTGTCTTAGTAGCTGGTGTTCTCAAAGAGAAAAAGAAGAAAGCAGATTGCTGGAAAGAAGTAGAAGAAAGTCTTAGTTCACACAACATTGGGAGCTCAGAAGAGAGCATGTCTATAATTGGATTCAGTTACAAGAATTTACCAAACCATCTAAAACCGTGTTTTCTCTATTTTGGAGGATTTTTGAGGGGCAAGGATATTCCAGTCTCGAAATTGTCACGAGTGTGGTTAGCAGAAGGAATTGTTGAAGACAGTAAGGATAAAGGATCAGAAGATGCTGCCCAAGATTACCTGAAAGATCTTATTAGAAAAAATTTGGTAACGGATATGGAGAAGAGATCCAATGGAAAATTGAAAACCTGCCGTGTTCATGATTTGTTGCATCAATTCTGTGTGGAAAAGGCCAAGCAAGATAATTTCCTCTTCTGGATACATAGGTACAAAAAATTATATCAATTTTACTTTGATAACCTTCATCACAATTCTCATTTTCATGTTTTTTCTTTGAACAGAGGCCATGGTGTGGATTCCATTTCTTATCCTGAAAAGCCCGAGATATACCGCTTGTCCATATATTCTAAATGGGATGACTTTGCTCAGTGGCAGCAGGCTGGATCAAGTGTTCGTTCTTTGCTATTCAATGCCAGCAGTGATGATTATTACCCTTCAATGGCACGTGATATCTCCTTCATCATTAACAGATTCAAACTTGTTAAGGTGTTGAATTTGGAATCCATCAACATAGGTGATACCTTTCCTAATGAATTAAAATCTCTAATTCATATGAGGTACTTTGCTGTTCGAACAACTGCTGATTCTATTCCTTCATCCGTATCTGTTCTTTGGAATCTTGAAACTTTTGTGGTTAACGGATTGCATAGAGTGTTGAAGTTACCATGTTCACTTTTCAAGATGTTTAAATTGAGGCATGTACATGTAAATAGGCGTGCTTCATTCAGTCTTCACGATAACATGTGTGAGTCACAATTAGTTAATTTGGAGACCTTTTCCACTCCATGTCTCTCCCCTGGTGAAGATGCAGAGAAGATATTGAGAAGCATGCCAAATTTGAGAAAGCTGAGATGCATAGTTGAGGGATTATTGGGTTATTCAACTAAAGGAAGCATTGTTCGTTTTCCTAGATTAGACTTTCTACATCAGCTTGAATCTCTGAAGCTGCTTTCGTACAGTTATCCAACTAAACATCCTCACGAATTCAATTTCCCCTTAAATCTGAGGGAATTGACTTTGTCGAATTTTCGTCTACCTTGGACCCAAATTTGGACAGTTGGTAATCTTCCGAACTTGGAGATTCTAAAGTTACTTTTCCGAGCCTTTGATGGAGGTGAATGGGAAGTGAAAGATTCAGATTTCCCTGAACTCAAATACTTAAAATTGGACAACCTCAACATTGCAGAGTGGTCTGTCATGGATGATGCTTTTCCTAAGCTTGAACGTTTAGTGTTAACGAAATGCAAGAAGCTTAAGAAAATCCCTTGTCATTTTGAGGATGTTGCATCTCTAAACATTGAAGTAAACTGGTGCAGCTGGTCTGTTGCCAATTCAGCCCAGGAATTTCAAACAACACAACATGAAGTTATGGAAAATTATGCGTTCAGAGTTACAATACAACCTCCAGATTGGGACACAAGATCATCTCATTGACTCTTATCCGGTATCGTTCTTTCCATTTTCCTGTTTCACCATATTTGTTAGTATTATACTTGTCTTGGTTACCAAAAAGAATATTTTTTTATTCATTTTAAACAGAAAGACGGAGCATGGCCTCAGCTCGGGGGATTTTCAGCAAGAAGTGAAGTGTTTGAATAAATGTCAACATTGATTTGTAATGACTCTGTAAGCAAAGCTCATTTGTTTTTTTGGAAATTTAAAATGATTGTTACTGGCTACCAAACTACTTACTGTTTAGAAACTTATGTTTCTTCAAGTGTTTGAATAAATTGCAGACTTGATTTATGATGTAACTTTATGAACAAGAGCTCGTGTAATCTTTTCTGAATCTGCTGGAATTTTTGCAAATTTGAAATGACTATTGTTTCTGCCGTTGAGAAATTTATGTTAGTGTTACGTATTTAGAGAACTGCTTTTCTTCAGTTCCAACGAAAAGCTATTACGTACTGTAATGTAGATGAAAAAAATGGAATAGTTGTAATGATAAGGTTAAATTGGCATCCCTCAACTTGTGTTGCAACTGCTATGGACTAAAGGTCTGATGAAAATTCAAGTCAGGCCTTTTTGCAACTAGGCAACCTTTAATTTGTATCGATCTGTAGAGCCATTTGCTTTTCTTTTAAAGCGATACAACTATTTGCAGTTCACAACATTCTTCGTTGTGAATTAATATGTTAGAGAAGTAATAGAAGATTCGGATACATTTATCTTGTAATAATAAAGAGAAACTTGTTGATTTATAAAGTTCATTTCAAATAGTTACTCGTCATGTCTTAATTATTTTACTATTATCAAGTCATCATTAGCTAGTTATAAATCGAAAAATTGAACCAAATCAATGGTTTTTATTTTATTTTATTTGGTTTGTTTATAAAATTTTAAAAACTGATTAACCTAATTTAATTTGAATTTTAATCAAAAGTTAATTCAGATCGAATCATGAACACACCGCCAAGTGACCATATATTAGAAGAGGGAGTTTGAATTGTAACTGACTTCGAGGTTCTAATGGTAGAAATGCCTTGTGGAGAGATAGGGGAGATGAAATTAAATATTCAATATTATTTTGTTAAAAATAGGACTGAAGATTTGTGTATTCACCCTTCCATCAATATAAAGAGATACAATTTTTATTTGGAAAAAAAATTCTATTCAAGGACAATTCTTTTGAAATAAAGATGTAACTTTACTTTTATTTTTAATTATATACAATAAGTATACTTTTTGTAAATATAACTTTTTGTTTAATGATAAAACAGATGTCCTTTCCGTAAATAGCTAAACATAATCCGAAAAGGAATATAACTAATAAAGTGAGTCGTTGAAATGACAAGTAAAATAATTTATAAGAAGAAAGGTTCACATACCTGAAAATGATTAAAATAAAGAGATTTTGATAAGTTCATGTTGCTTTGAAATCGTTATCAAATGATATTTGATTGTATCATCTTTGATATGTATTTTTATTTCACTTAAAAAAAGTGTTATGTTCACAAACAACAAGGAATAATGTTAATGGGATACAAATAAGTTTTTGTGTGAAAAATAAAATTAAAAGTCCAATTATAAGATATAAAGTACCTTGTGGCGGCATAAAGATTTTTCGCAAAATTTTGACATTATTGTATAGAGATCTGTTTTCCTCTGATGAAGAATTTGAATGCGTATAATGAATTATTATTATGTCTAACTAGATAATAAATTTAAATAAAAATAGTCGAAGGCTTTGAAGCGATTTAATTGAGTACTCAATTGACTGTGCAATTGCTTAACATAAAAAAAGAAGAAGATGAATTTGATCTTATGAAAATAATCAAAAAGTATCATGTCTCGATGAAATTGGTGCACTTATATATCCTGCCATTTATATCCATGACATAATTTTTTTTTTATTAATATACATGTAAAATATAATTTTACTTTTATGTCTAAATATTAAAATAGAATTAAATATTGATATAAATTTATTATACGGTCAACAAATTTATAACTGATTATGCAATCACATAAAATTAATTATGTGATCTACATAATATTCGATTGCAAGCAGGTTATTTATTTACATACATGGTGTTGCCGTATTTATGTTGCTCTATCTAGCAATTAACTATTTTTCTATTTATGCAAAGATGACAATGATGGTAAAAAAATTTTAAAAAAATATAGCGAAATTATCTCAAGGATATTGCACTATATATCTAGATCTTCATAAACATGATTTGATCATAAAGATGAAAAGGCATCATCTACAGAAATTAAGTAATGTTTTAATTAGGACTTTCTTACTGATGTAAGTTTTTTTATTATGATGAACTTACTGGTCAATTTTACCTGAAGTAATTGGGTTAACTTTTATCTCCTCTCAGTGATTGTTTTGTTTATTTGTTTACTCTGTATTGAAGTTATGTATTATATTATTCTTTATTTGTGCCTTCTAATTCTATGTCAGTATAAGTTTTTGACAATCACACTGGTTCACGTTGATTCCAATTAGTTTATCTACCCTTCAATCAAATCCTCCTGGTATAGATAGTTGTTAGTTAGAGATTTCAAAAATTCATATATATATATATATATATTTCTATTCAAATTTCCCGAGTTTTCTTTTAGTTCTCATTGTGCTAATACATCTTATATTGTATCTCAAATAATGAAAACTTCTCGATTAGAAACATATGTTGTTTATGGAGTTGAAACTGTGATTTTTGTGAATTGCTAACTTCTACTTTTGATGATTTGATCCCTTTTTAAGTCTTTTAAACATATCTACTTTCATTTGTGAGATATTGGATTCATCTATTTCTTCTTCTACAAATGGGTCGAGCGTGAACCACTTGGAGCTCTCCGGGCTATTTTGGTTACTACTTTTTCCTGTCTCACTCTACCGATGGATTATATTATACGTTTAAATGAGGCGTATATTGAATTGAATTCTAATCGGACGGATTGACTTGGAGGAAAAACACTATTCTTATTTTGGATTTTAAGTTCTAAAATATTCTTCCATGTGTTCGTTAATTTATGGAGTAACCTTTTTATAACATAAGAACCATCCATATACCTCCAAATACATCATTTTACTTCTAATTGTTTACCATGGTTTTGCTGCTTAACGCAACATGATGAGAATATAAAGTATAGAGTCCATTAGTTAGTTGTGTACAATAAAAGTTAGTTATGCACAGTGAAATTAGTTAGTGTCATGTTGTTATTTGTCAAGTTGTTAGTTAGTTAATTTCCAGTTGTATTCTGTTAGTGATTGTATATACATAGAGCCACATTGTAAATGTTTACTACTTTTCAATTCATATTCAATGAAACACATTCCTTATGTAGTTCTTCCAGAATCTTCTTCTTCCTTTCTCATATGAACTCAATGTTCATCAATGGAGGAATTCGATTGTTCCTGACCACAGAGTGTTGATTTTATCATGGTATCAGAGCACTGGACATAGATCATGCTCCTTTTTCCGCATCTACATCAGTCTTTGAGTTTTTCATATTAAATTCATGGTTGAATTTTGAGTTTTCAGATTGTTAATAATCAAGTCGACATTGTTCCTGCACTTTTGTCCTCGATTTTGTTTTCAAGTCTCTTTTCAATTCTGAGTTTCAGCTGTTGTTGCTCAAATTGTATTTCATTTTTTTCTTCCTATTTTCAATTCTGAATTCCATCGCGATCTGATTTCACCATGGTTGATAACCAAGTTGATCCAGTTCAGACTAGTTCCACATACACTGTTATGATGGACATCCCTAGCCCTTTCTACTTGCATCCATCCGAGAATGCAAGTTCGTCTCTATTGCCTGCTGTTTTCGATGGTACTGGTTATAGATCTTGGAGGAGAGCTGTTCTTAAAGCCTTGTCTGTTAAGAGTAAGACATGATTTATCAATGGAAAAATTGTGAGACCTGATCCTACTGATCCTAGTTTTTCAACAGTGGGAAAAGTGTGATGACATGGTAACCTCTTGGATTCTCAATTCTCGATCACCAAATCTAAGAGATAGCCTACAATATGTTAGTAATGCACAAGAATTGTGGGGTGAATTGGAAGAGAGGTATGACCAAACCAATGGTTGCAAGTGTCACGACCCGATTTCTCAAGTCATGATGGCACCTACTATAACCCACCAGTAGGTAAACCAACCCGTAACCCGGAACAACAAGTAATGGGTCTGAGGGTAGAAACTAAACAAGAGTAGGCAAATAACAATATAAACAGGCGGAAGCAAACCAAAAACATATATACAAATAAAGATCCCTCCCAGAACCTGGAAGTCACTAGTACAGAGCTACTAACAAAATGAGTACAAGTCCTAAAAGTAGACAACAGAGACTGGACTGTCTCGAAAGGTAAAAGATAGTCTATATATACAGATGGAGACAGAAA